>NC_137657.1:29845389-29880990 GCF_963422515.1 Blennius ocellaris | reverse complement strand
AGAGGGTTAGAGAGGGTTAGAGATGGTTAGAGAGGGTTAGAGAGGGTTAGAGATGGTTAGAGATGGTTAGAGAGGGTTAGAGAGGGTTAGAGAGGGTTAGAGATGGTTAGAGAGGGTTAGAGAGGGTTAGGAGAGGGGTTAGAGAGGGTTAGAGAGGGTTAAGAGATGGTTAGAGAGGGTTAGAGATGGTTAGAGAGGGTTAGAGATGGTTAAGAGATGGTTAGAGATGATGGTTAGGAGTTAGAGAGGGTTAGAGATGGTTAGAGATGGTAAGAGATGGTAAGAGATGGTTAGAGAGGGTTAGAGATGGTAAGAGATGGTTAGAGAGGGTTAGAGAGGGTTAGAGAGGGTTAGAGAGGGTTAGAGAGGGTTAGAGATGGTTAGAGAGGGTTAGAGAGGGTTAGAGAGGGTTAGAGATGGTTAGAGAGGGTTAGAGATGGTTAGAGAGGGTTAGAGATGGTTAGAGATGGTTCGAGATGGTTAGAGAGGGTTAGAGAGGGTTAGAGATGGTTAGAGAGGGTTAGAGAGGGTTAGAGAGGGTTAGAGAGGGTTAAGAGATGGTTAGAGCATGGTTAGAGGAGGGTTAGGAGGGGTTAGAGAGGGTTAGAGAGGGTTAGAGAGGGTTAGAGATGGTTAGAGATGGTTAGAGGATGGTTAGAGATGGTTAGAGAGGGTTAGAGAGGGTTAGAGAGGGTTAGAGAGGGTTAGAGATGGTTAGAGAGGGTTAGAGATGGTTAGAAGAGGGTTAGAGATGGTTAGAGATGCGTTAGGAGATGGTTAGGGAGGGTTAGAGATGGTTAGAGAGGGTTAGAGAGGGGTTAGAGAGGGTTAGAGAGAGGGTTAGAGAGGGTTAGAGATGGTTAGAGAGGGTTAGAGATGGTTAGAGATGGTAAGAGATGCCTCACTCCCCCCCCCCCCACCCCCCCCCCCCCCTCTGGTGTCCAGATATGTGTGAGGAAGATGTCCACACGCAGCTGCCAGGGAAGCGACTCGGTCATCAGGCCCCTGGACACCATCCCTGAGGACCGGAAGGTCAGAGTTCAGCGCACGCAGAGCAGCTTCGACCCGTTTGAGAAGCCCAGCAGTCAGGTGAAGAGGGTGGCCTCTGAGAACAATGCCTGCATCGCCGCCAAGACCGCCTCCTCCGGCAAGGAGTCGCCCAAACTGCGCCGCCACTCCAGCCCCAGTTCGGTGAGTCCTCACACACACACACACACACACACACACACACACACACACACACACACACACACACACACACACAATAGTAGATCAGATCTCCGTGTTCGATGACGTTTGATACTGAGATGTGTTGATTTATAAAATGATTTCAGAATTATTTATAAATTAATACATTTCTGTTAACTGAATTGATTGATTCCTGGTGATCATTGTGTGTTTATAACAGTCTGGCTCTCCACCTTCCCTTTGATTTAATATTGTTTCATTTGATTTATTTTACACAGAAATATTAACTAACTTAATAAACCTTTTTCCAAATGAGACTGATGTTCTGTTAATTCGCCATTTCCAGATTCTCTGGCGTTGCCCCTCTTATTACTAATTAATAAATAACCAATTTATTAAAATGAGTAGTTTCTCATTAATAAATTATTTTAGATAGTTTATTAACTTTAAGCAATTAATCACTTACTTTAGGAGTTGTTAATGAGTACATGACTTCATTGATCATTTAGATTGTTCACAAAATGATTTCCAGTGATTAATTACTTACAGTAATTACCAATTACTAATAACCAACCATGAGCCAACCACCCTCCTCCTCCACTCCTCTCCTCCTCTCCTCCTCCTCCTCTCCTCCTCTCCTCCTCTTCCTCCTCTCCTCCTCTTCCTCCTCTTCCTCCTCTCCTCACTCCTTCCTCCTCTTCCCTCCTCTTCCTCATCATCACTGTTTCCTCTTCTCTCTGAACAATAAACACAATCAATTGTGTCAAAACGTTGAAACTCCGGTCAGAAGGTGAAGTTGTTCTTCTCAGTAAGCAGCATGTTGACGTTAATGAATGAATTCATCTTTCATTCCTCTCTTCCTCCTTCTCTTCCTCTCCTCCCCTCCCCCCTCCCTCCCCCCTCCCCCCTCCCCCCTCCCTCCCTCCTTCAGCCCACAAGCCCCAAATTTCGGGAAGGCAGATTCCTATGAGAAGCTGGAGAAGCTGGGGGAGGGGTCGTACGCCACGGTTTACAAGGGAAAGAGCAAGTAAGTCGGGCCAGACTGTTCCCATGACTTTTGTCTGACTGTTCCCTGACTTTTGTCTGACTGTTCCCTGACTTTTGTCTGACTGTTCCCTGACTTTTGTCTGACTGTTCTTTGACTTTTGTCTGACTGTTCCCTGACTTTTGTCTGACTGTTCCCTGACTTTTGTCTGACTGTTCCCTGACTTTTGTCTGACTGTTCTTTGACTTTTGTCTGACTGTTCCCTGACTTTTGTCTGACTGTTCCCTGACTTTTGTCTGACTGTTCTTTGACTTTTGTCTGACTGTTCCCTGACTTTTGTCTGACTGTTCCCTGACTTTTGTCTGACTGTTCCCTGGGTTTTGTCTGACTGTTCCCTGACTTTTGTCTGACTGTTCCCTGACTTTTGTCTGACTGTTCCCTGACTTTTGTCTGACTGTTCTTTGACTTTTGTCTGACTGTTCCCTGACTTTTGTCTGACTGTTCCCTGACTTTTGTCTGACTGTTCCCTGACTTTTGTCTGACTGTTCTTTGACTTTTGTCTGACTGTTCCCTGACTTTTGTCTGACTGTTCCCTGACTTTTGTCTGACTGTTCTTTGACTTTTGTCTGACTGTTCCCTGACTTTTGTCTGACTGTTCCCTGACTTTTGTCTGACTGTTCCCTGGGTTTTGTCTGACTGTTCCCTGACTTTTGTCTGACTGTTCTTTGACTTTTGTCTGACTGTTCCCTGACTTTTGTCTGACTGTTCCCTGACTTTTGTCTGACTGTTCCCTGACTTTTGTCTGACTGTTCCCTGACTTTTGTCTGACTGTTCCCTGACTTTTGTCTGACTGTTCCCTGACTTTTGTCTGACTGTTCCCTGACTTTTGTCTGACTGTGTGTTCCTTGGCTTTTGTCTGACTGTTCTCTGACTTTTGTCTGACTGTTCCCTGGGTTTTGTCTGACTGTTCCCTGACTTTTGTCTGACTGTTCCCTGGGTTTTGTCTGACTGTTCCCTGACTTTTGTCTGACTGTTCCCTGACTTTTGTCTGACTGTTCCCTGACTTTTGTCTGACTCTTCCCTGGGTTTTGTCTGACTGTTCCCTGGGTTTTGTCTGACTGTTCCCTGGGTTTTGTCTGACTGTTCCCTGGGTTTCCGTGGAGCTTCTCACTGCGTCATCGTTTCAGGGTGAACGGGAAACTCGTGGCTCTGAAGGTGATTCGCCTGCAGGAGGAAGAAGGAACTCCGTTCACGGCCATCAGAGAAGGTACCAGAGGAACCTGCTGCTGCAGAACCACACTTCCTCCTGAACCACACTGCTGGGCCATGTTACTCTGATAAGTAATCCTGCGCTGATAAGTAATCCTGCGCTGATAAGTAATCTTGCGCTGATAAGTAATCCTGCGCTCGCCTCACAGCCTCGCTCACCCAATCACAAGTCCTGAAACTTATTGGTTCTATTGAAGCTGATTGGTTCTATTGAAGCTTATTGGTTCTGTTCAAGCTGATTGGTTCTATTGAAGCTTATTGGTTCTGTTCAAGCTGATTGGTTCTATTGAAGCTTATTGGTTCTGTTCAAGCTGATTGGTTCTATTGAAGCTTATTGGTTCTGTTGAAGCTGATTGGTTCTATTGAAGCTTATTGGTTCTATTGAAGCTGATTGGTTCTATTGAAGCTTATATGTTCTATTGAAGCTGATTGGTTCTATTGAAGCTTATTGGTTCTATTGAATCTTATTGGTTCTGTTGAAGCTTATTGGTTCAATTGAAGCTGATTGGTTCTGTTGAAGCTTATTGGTTCTGTTGAAGCTTATTGGTTCTATTGAAGCTTATTGGTTCTATTGAAGCTGATTGGTTCTATTGAAGCTTATTGGTTCTATTGAAGCTTATTGGTTCTATTGAAGCTGATTGGTTCTGTTGAAGCTTATTGGTTCTATTGAAGCTGATTGGTTCTGTTGAAGCTTATTGGTTCTATTGAATCTTATTGGTTCTGTTGAATCTTATTGGTTCTGTTGAAGCTGATTGGTTCTGTTGAAGCTTATTGGTTCTATTGAAGCTGATTGGTTCTGTTGAAGCTTATTGGTTCTATTGAAGCTGATTGGTTCTATTGAAGCTGATTGGTTCTATTGAAGCTTATTGGTTCTGTTGAAGCTTATTGGTTCTATTGAATCTTATTGGTTCTGTTGAAGCTTATTGGTTCTATTGAATCTTATTGGTTCTGTTGAATCTTATTGGTTCTGTTGAAGCTGATTGGTTCTGTTGAAGCTGATTGGTTCTATTGAAGCTGATTGGTTCTGTTGAAGCTGATTGGTTCTGTTGAAGCTGATTGGTTCTACTGTTGCAGAATGAAGTTTTTCAGCTGCTCCGTTTGGAAAAGAAAAGTCAAATTGAATTTTGAGTCTTTTCCATCCACCGACATGAAAACGAAAAAGTGATTCCATCTTTAGGTTTTCTTTTGAGTTCTGTTACAAAAAGTTCAACCCGAATAAGAAAATGAAAATGCAATTCGGCTGATGCATTAATAATTTAATCAAGTCAAACTCTGCAGCCAGAACCTTGAAATGAAAAAGGATTTCTGCAAATGTATTTTAAATTTCAAATGTGACATTTCAAAATGAATTCTGGTCACTACTTACTGGAGAATCTTTTGAAAATCAAAATGTAATCATCATTTTAATTAAGCCACAGAATTGATTGATCATTAATTTTTATTTATGATCAAAAACTGCAGCTGTATGAATGTTTGTTTAGTTCTGTTTGTGTAAAATAAAGGTTTTATTCATTCTTGATCAAATTTTCATTTGAAGCTCCATGTCAAAGTTTGAGCAGTTTGTCTAGACGTCCAGGGTTTTCCGAAATAAAAGCCCACACATTTTCAAAGTGAAAGTCCTCGTTTCTTCAAAGTGACAGTTAAAACTTCGACATGTGTACTTTATTCCTGTTGACCTGGGCGAGAGGCCGGACTGGGCCGGAGCACGAGGCCTTCAGGGTTCAGGGTTACTATTAAGTATTAAGTACTTCTCAAAGTAACAAAGTAATACTTCAGGAACATGAAAGTTGATGCATAAGGAGGAGAAACTTCAGGCTCGTATTTTGACTTTGTTGTGACCAAACACACAAGTAAAGACTTGTAATAGTTATTAGAACCAGACAGACTAAACTAACTAGTATCAATATGAAGGTAAAGTGTCTCGTCGTCTGAACTTTGACCCGTCGAACACTGACAAACACTGACGACCAGACAAGAAGGACTTCTAGGTCTCCTACATCTACAGAGTTTCTCCCTGCAGGTGGAGCAGGTGGAGGAGAACCTGCAGTCACCTCCACCTTCTGTGTGTTTACAGCTTCTCTTCTGAAAGGCCTGAAACACGCCAACATCGTTCTTCTTCACGACATCATCCACACCAAGGAGACGCTGACGCTGGTCTTCGAGTACGTGGTGAGTCTGGATGGTACTGGGACCAGGAACCAGTGGAGGAACCAGTGAAGGAACCAGGAAACAGTGGAGGAACCAGGAAACAGTGGAGGGGCCAGTGGAGGAAACAGGAAACAGTGGAGGAACCAGGAAACAGTGGAGGAAACAGGAAACAGTGGAGGAACCAGTGAGGGAACCAGGAAACAGTGAAGGAACCAGGAAACAGTGGAGGAACCAGGAAACAGTGGAGGGGCCAGTGGAGGAAACAGGAAACAGTGGAGGAACCAGGAAACAGTGGAGGAACCAGTGAGGGAACCAGGAAACAGTGGAGGAAACAGGAAACAGTGGAGGAAACAGGAAACAGTGGAGGGACCAGTGGAGGAACCAGTGAAGGAACCAGAAAACAGTGGAGGAACCAGGAAACAGTGGAGGAAACAGGAAATAGTGGAGGAAACAGGAAATAGTGGAGGAAACAGGAAACCGTGGAGGAACCGGTGAGGGAACCAGGAAACAGTGGAGGAAACAGGAAACAGTGGAGGAAACAGGAAACAGTGGAGGAACCAGTGAGGGAACCAGGAAACAGTGCAGGAAACAGTGGAGGAACCAGTGAGTGAACCAGGAAACAGTGGAGGAAACAGGAACCAGTGGAGGAAACAGGAAACAGTGGAGGAACCAGGAAACAGTGGAGGGACCAATGGAGGAAACAGGAAACAGTGGAGGAAACAGTGGAGGAAACAGGAAACAGTGGAGGGACCAATGGAGGAAACAGGAAACAGTGGAGGAAACAGTGGAGGAACCAGTGAGGGAACCAGGAAACAGTGGAGGAAACAGGAACCAGTGGAGGAAACAGGAAACAGTGGAGGAACCAGGAAACAGTGGAGGGACCAGTGGAGGAAACAGTGGAGGAGACAGGAACCAGTGGAGGAAACAGGAAACAGTGGAGGGACCAGTGGAGGAAACAGTGGAGGAGACAGGAACCAGTGGAGGAAACAGTGGAGGGACCAGTGGAGGAAACAGGAAACGGTGGAGGAACCAGGGAAACAGTGGAGGAAACAGGAACCCAGTGGAGGAACCAGGAAACAGTGGAGGAAACAGGAACCAGTGGAGGAACCAGGATCCCTCAGAGTATAAATGTAGATGTAAAGTATTAGTGGCGTGTGAGTTTTGCTCCTCCACCTTCATACATGTGATTATGAGAAGGAAGCATGTCTCCTCTGTGGAGGTGGAGAAACTGACAGATTGACGGAGGAGAGGTGGAGCTTCTCTCCAGGACAGTTGCATCACGTTGCCTCCACCCGTCACTAAACCCCACCCTCTCTCCTCCTGCAGCACACGGACCCTGTGTCAGTACATGGACCGGCACCCCCGGGGGGGCTCCACCCGGAGAAACGTCAAGGTACCTCCGTCATGTCACCGTTCCTCTGAACAGCTCAGACACAGTACTAGTATCTAAATACTCTTGTTGTGTTGACGTATGATTTGATTGGTGACGGAGGAGCTGCTGTTCATGTGTGACGCTACGTCTCGTTAGCCTGGAAGCTACGTCACTGTGAGATCTACTGTTGTACTATCACCGGGCTTTCAATAGTTTCCTCATGCTACTAGTTATCTGGGGTGTTAATGACGCAATGCAGAGCGTGTGAGTAGCTTCTAGTTCTATAGGTCTATGGCCCCTTCTCCTCCTGCTGCTAGCGTGAGTAGCTTCTAGTTCTATAGGTCTATGGCCCTTCTCCTCCTGCTACTAGCGTGAGTAGCTTCTAGTTCTATAAGGTCTATGGGCCCTTCTCCTCGTCCATGCTGCTAGCCGTGAGTAGCTTCTAGTTCTATAGGTCTATGGCCCTTCTCCTCCTGCTACTGAGCGTGAGTAGCTTCTAGTTCTATAGGTCTATGGCCCTTATCCTCCTGCTGCCTAGCGTGAGTAGCTTCTAGTTCTATGGGTCTATGGCCCTGCTCCTCCTGCTGCTAGCGTGAGTAGCTTCTAGTTCTATGGGTCTATGGCCCTGCTCCTCCTGCTGCTAGCGTCAGTACCTTCTAGTTCTATAGGTCTGAGATTCTATCCAGACCTCCACTGTGGGCGGAGCTTCCAGGAATCAGGGTTTCTGGTGAGTCAGGAGCTGGTTTATGTGTAAATGTAGAGAAACATCACAGTTTTCCAGAGACCAGGGACTTGTTGACCAGGTGGTAACCAGGTTGTAACCAGGTGGTGACCAGGTTGTCTACCAGGTGGTGACCAGGTGTTATCCAGGTGGTGGCCAGGTTGTCATCAGGTTGTAACCAGGTGGTGACCAGGTTGTCACCAGGTTGTAACCAGGTGGTGACCAGGTGTTAACCAGGTGGTGACCAGGTGTTAACCAGCTGGTGACCAGGTGGTGACCAGCTGGTGACCAAGTGGTGACCAGGTGTTGACCAGCTAGTGACCAGGTGATGACCAGCTGGTGACCAGGTGGTGACCAGGTGTTGACCAGGTGTTGACCAGGTGTTAACCAGGTGGTGACCATGTGGTGACCAGGTGTTGACCAGGTGTTAACCAGGTGGTGACCAGCTGGTGACCATGTGGTGACCAGGTGTTGACCAGGTGGTGAACCAGGTGGTGACCAGCTGGTGACCATGTGGTGACCAGAGTGTTGACCAGGTGTTGACCAGGTGTTAACCAGGTGTTGACCAGGTGTTAACCAGGTGGTGACCAGCTAGTGACCAGGTGATGACCAGCTGGTGACCATGTGGTGACCAGGTGTTGACCAGAGTGTTAAGGTGGTGACCAGCTAGTGACCAGGTGGTGACCAGGTGATGACCAGGTGGTGACCAGGTGTTGTCCCACAGCTCTTCCTGTACCAGCTGCTGCGCGGCCTGGCCTACATCCACCAGTCCTACATCCTCCACCGGGACCTGAAGCCCCAGAACCTGCTGATCAGCGACACGGGGGAACTGAAGCTGGCCGACTTCGGTGAGCAGCAGCCGGCATGGTGGACTTAACTAACCTTTAACTAGCTTAACTTAACTTAACTTAACAGTCTTCTTCCAGAGCTGAAAATGTACCACATGATTCTGTTTCTATATACGTCGTTACTGTCTGTTATTACCACTATTACTATCTGTTATTACCACTATCACCTCTGTTACTGTCTGTTATTACCACTATTACTGTCTGTTATTACCACTATCACCTCTGTTACTGTCTGTTATTACCACTATTACTGTCTGTTATTACCACTATTACTATCTGTTATTACCACTATCACCTCTGTTACTGTCTGTTATTACCACTATTACTGTCTGTTATTACCACTATCACCACTGTTGCTCTCTGTTATTACCACTATCACCACTGTTACTGCCTGTTATTACCACTATTGCCACTTTACTGTCTGTTATTACCACTATCACCGCTGTTGCTGTCTATTATTACCACTATCACCACTGTTACTGCCTGTTATTACCACTATTACTGTCTGTTATTACCACTATCACCACTGTTGCTGTCTGTTATTACCACTATTACTGCCTGTTATTACCACTATCACCACTGTTACTGTCTGTTATTACCATTATTACTGTCTGTTATTACCACTATCACCACTGTTACTGCCTGTTATTACCACTATTACTGTCTGTTATTACCACTATCACCACTGTTACTGTCTGTTATTACCACTATCACCACTGTTTCTGTCTGTTATTACCACTATTACTGTCTGTTATTACCACTATTACTGCCTGTTATTACCACTATCACCACTGTTACTGCCTGTTATTACCACTATTACTGTCTGTTATTACCACTATCACCACTGTTTCTGTCTGTTATTACCACTATTACTGTCTGTTATTACCACTATCACCACTGTTACTGTCTGTTATTACCACTATCACCACTGTTTCTGTCTGTTATTACCACTATTACTGTCTGTTATTACCACTATCACCACTGTTACTGTTTGTTATTACCACTATTACCACTGTTGTTGTCTGTTATTACCACTATCACCACTGTTGCTGTCTGTTATTACCACTATTACTGTCTGTTATTACCACTATCACCACTGTTTCTGTCTGTTATTACCACTATTACTGTCTGTTATTACCACTGTTACTGTCTGTTATTACCACTATCATCACTGTTACTGTCTGTTATTACCACTATTACCACTGTTACTGTCTGTTATTACCACTATTACCACTGTTACTGTCTGTTATTACCACTATTACCGCTGTTCACCGTCTGTGAGCAGCCAGGAAGTGTCCTGCTGGTTCTCCTGCCTCAGTTGTATAAGGTGATTATTAGGTAATTATTAAGTGATTATTAGGTTATTATTGCATTATTATTAAGTGATTAATAGGTGATTATTAGGTGATTATTAAGTGATTATTAGGTGATTATTAGGTAATTATTAAGTGATTATTAGGTTCTTATTACATTATTATTAAGTGATTAATAGGTGATTATTAGGTGATTATTAAGTGATTATTAGGTGATTATTAGGTCATTATTAAGTGATTATTAGGTTATTATTACATTATTATTAAGTGATTAATAGGTTATTATTAGGTTATTATTACATTATTATTAAGTGATTAATAGGTGATTATTAGGTGATTATTAAGTGATTATTAGGTAATTATTAAGTGATTATTAGGTTCTTATTACATTATTATTAAGTGATTAATAGGTGATTATTAAGTGATTATTAGGTTATTATTACATTATTATTAAGTGATTAATAGGTTATTATTAGGTTATTATTACATTATTATTAAGTGATTAATAGGTGCTTATTAGGTGATTATTAATCACACAATCATCTTTCTCAACATTTTGACAAACAAACTTTATAAACGTGATTCAATCTCCAGATGTTAAAGTTTGACTGAAGTCAGAATTAAATGACTTTAATGAGTTTAAAGTAAATATGAACTGTTGGACTCAAGGAGGGTGGAGAGACCAGGTCCAGTGGTCTGGTCCTGATGGGGGTTCTGGTCCTGATGGGGGTTCTGGTCTGGTCCTGACTGGTGTTCTGGTCCTGACTGGTGTTCTGGTCCTCCCCTGTCCAGGTCTTGCCAGGGCCAAGTCGGTCCCCAGTCACACCTACTCCAACGAGGTGGTGACCCTCTGGTACCGTCCCCCTGACGTCCTGCTGGGGTCCACGGACTACTCCACCTGCCTGGACATGTGGTGAGTCCTCCACCTGGTGTCCCACCTGGTGTCTCACCTGGTGTCTCACCTGGTGCCTCACCTAGTGTCTCCACCTGGTGCCTCCACCTGGTGTCCCACCTGGTGCCTCCACCTGGTGCCTCCACCTGGTGCCTCCACCTAGTGTCCCACCTGGTGTCCCACCTAGTGTCCCACCTGGTGCCTCCACCTGGTGCCTCCACCTGGTGCCTCCACCTGGTGTCCCACCTGGTGTCTCACCTGGTGTCCCACCTGGTGTCCCACCTAGTGTCCCACCTGGTGCCTCCACCTGGTGCCTCCACCTGGTGTCCCACCTGGTGTCCCACCTGGTGTCTCACCTGGTGTCTCACCTGGTGTCCCACCTGGTGCCTCCACCTGGTGTCCCACCTGGTGTCCCACCTGGGGGGGGGGCACTGATTACCTTGTTGTTGTGGTTCTTCAGGGGGGTGGGCTGCATCTTCATCGAGATGATCCAAGGAGTGGCTGCGTTTCCTGGGATGAAGGACATCCAGGACCAGCTGGAGAGGATCTTCCTGGTGAGTCTCTGGAGGAGGAGGAGGAGGAAGAGGAGGAGGAGGAGGAGGAGAAGAAGATAGAATCACACTGGGAGACTAAAGTTCATGTTTCTTTCATTATTGTCATTTTGTTTTTTCATAAATCTCATGAATTCAGAAAAGCATATAATTAATTTTATCTCATAACTGAGATAATTATGTCCTTAATTCAGAAAAACCGAGTTGATTTGAATTGTTTCATGTGAGTGCCATGCGCTTCCTTACTTCCCTACGATGCAAGTCCAGCAGTTTGAGATCACAAAGAAGTGGTTGACGGTGTGACACCGCCCTCTGCAGGCCACGCTGGGTTACTGCAGGTCTGCGTTGTGCTTCAGGCAGTGTGACGTCATGAAACAGTCCAGGATGTGAGCTTCACTGAGAGCTCACACACACACACACACACACACACACACACACACACACACACACACACACACACACACACACACACACACACACACCTCGTCACTCTTTGATTTTTCCAGAAAAGTTTGTCTCCATTCAGAATTATTTTACAAACCAATGTCTTTTACTGTCTCCTCCTCTTTTACTGTCTCCTCCTCTTTTACTGTCTCCTCCTCTTTTACTCCTCCTCCTCTTTTACTGTCTCCTCCTCTTTTACTCCTCCTCCTCTTTTACTGTCTCCTCCTCTTTTACTGTCTCCTCTTTTACTCCTCCTCCTCTTTTACTGTCTCCTCCTCTTTTACTGTCTCCTCCTCTTTTACTCCTCCTCTTTTACTGTCTCCTCCTCTTTTACTGTCTCCTCCTCTTTTACTGTCTCCTCCTCTTTTACTCCTCCTCCTCTTTTACTGTCTCCTCCTCTTTTACTCCTCCTCCTCTTTTACTGCCTCCTCCTCTTTTACTGTCTCCTCCTCTTTTACTCCTCCTCCTCTTTTACTGTCTCCTCCTCTTTTACTGTCTCCTCCTCTTCTCCTCTCCTCCTCCTGTCCTTCTCCTCTTCTCCTCTCCTCCTCCTCTTCTCCTCTCCTCCTCCTCTTCTCCTCTCCTCCTCCTCTCCTCCTGTCTTCCTCCTCTCCTCCTGTCCTCCTGTCCAGGTTCTAGGGACACCCTCAGAGGACACGTGGCCTGGCGTTAACTCCTTACCTCACTTTAAACAAGGTAATTAAACATTGTTGTGTGATTTGAAGTCATGTCCTCCTGTCCTCCTGTCTCCTGTCCTCCTCTCTCCTGTCTCCTGTCCTCCTCTCTCCTGTCCTCCTGTCCTCCTCTCTCCTGTCCTCCTGTCTCCTGTCCTCCTCTCTCCTGTCTCCTGTCTCCTGTCCTCCTCTCTCCTGTCCTCCTGTCTCCTGTCCTCCTGTCTCCTGTCCTCCTCTCTCCTGTCTCCTGTCCTCCTGTCTCCTGTCCTCCTCTCTCCTGTCCTCCTCTCTCCTGTCTCCTGTCCTCCTGTTAGGGTTAGGGTTAAGTTAGGTTAGGGTTTCCAGGGAACAAAAACATCAAAGGTGTTGATTCCAGAGTTTGGTCATTATTGGCTTTATGGTCCAGAAGATCAAAGAGTGGCTTTGAATACCTCAGTACCTCATTATTACCTCATTTGAACAATGAGGTAACAGTGAGGTCATAATGAGGTAGTAATGAGGTCAAAATGAGGCCCTAATGAGGCCCTAATGAGGTAGTAATGAGGCCATAATGAGGTAGTAATGAGGTAGTAATGAGGTCAAAATGAGGTAGTAATGAGGCCATAATGAGGTAGTAATGAGGCCATAATGAGGTAGTAATGAGGCCATAATGAGGTAGTAATGAGGCCATAATGAGGCCATAATGAGGTAGTAATGAGGCCATAATGAGGTCATAATGAGGTAGTAATGAGGCCATAATGAGGTAGTAATGAGGCCATAATGAGGTAGTAATGAGGCCATAATGAGGTAGTAATGAGGTCATAATGAGGCCATAATGAGGCCGTAATGAGGTAGTAATGAGGCCGTAATGAGGTAGTAATGAGGTAGTAATGAGGTCATAATGAGGTAGTAATGAGGCCATAATGAGGTAGTAATGAGGTAGTAATGAGGCCATAATGAGGTAGTAATGAGGTAGTAATGAGGTAGTAATGAGGTTGTGTCTGTTCCAGACCACTTCACCGTCTACAGTGCAAAGAAGCTCCGTCAAGCCTGGAACAAGTGAGTTGATGATGAAAGTGTGACGGAGGTTGTTCTCATCAACACCAGGATTATTGATCACTTCTGTTTATATTGATGTATTTACATATTGACATATTGATATATTGATATATTTCACTGTTTCAGCGTCTGAAACGTTCAGTTCAGCTGCTAAACAACGTTTCTTCTCTTTAAACTGAAGAAACGACAACATGACCTCGTTTATTAGTTTTACTGTCGTACATTTACTGAACACCACCCGTAGGACTGGACTCCACCCGTAGGACTGAACACCACCCGTAGGACTGAACACCACCCGTAGGACTGGACTCCACCCGTAGGACTGAACACCACCCGTAGGACTGAACTCCATCCGTAGGACTGAACACCACCCGTAGGACTGAACACCACCCGTAGGACTGAACACCACCCGTAGGACTGAACTCCACCCGTAGGACTGGACTCCACCCGTAGGACTGAACTCCACCTGTAGGACTGAACTCCACCCGTAGGACTGAACTCCACCTGTAGGACTGAACACCACCCGTAGGACTGAACTCCACCCGTAGGACTGAACTCCACCCGTAGGACTGAACACCACCCGTAGGACTGAACACCACCTGTAGGACTGAACTCCACCCGTAGGACTGAACACCACCCGTAGGACTGAACACCACCCGTAGGACTGAACTCCACCTGTAGGACTGAACACCAGCCGTAGGACTGAACACCACCTGTAGGACTGAACTCCACCCGTAGGACTGAACACCACCTGTAGGACTGAACTCCACCCGTAGGACTGGACTCCACCTGTAGGACTGAACACCACCCGTAGGACTGAACTCCACCTGTAGGACTGAACACCAGCCGTAGGACTGAACACCACCCGTAGGACTGAACTCCACCCGTAGGACTGAACACCACCCGTAGGACTGAACTCCACCCGTAGGACTGAACACCACCCGTAGGACTGAACACCACCTGTAGGACTGAACTCCACCCGTAGGACTGGACTCCACCTGTAGGACTGAACACCACCCGTAGGACTGAACTCCACCTGTAGGACTGAACACCAGCCGTAGGACTGAACACCACCCGTAGGACTGAACTCCACCCGCAGGAGGTTGACGGAGGCTGTGTTGCAGGCTGGGCCAGGTGGAGCAGGCGGAGGATTTGGCCTCCAGGTTCCTCCAGTGCTTCCCAAAGAACCGCCTGTCGGCCCAGGCGGCGCTGCACCACCAGTACTTCCTCCACCTTCCTCCTCGGCTCTGGGAGCTGCAGGACAGTACGTAGCACACACACACACACACACACACACACACACACACACACACACACACACACACACACACACCGATACCAGAGCTGGTCTTATTGGTATCAGAACCCGACACTGATACTGGACCGGACCCATCAGTCCAGAACCCCGTCTCCCTAACCTCCTCCACCAGGACCCTCCTCCACCCTGCTGGACCGTCTCACCGTCCTCCACCCTGCTGGACCGTCTCACCCTCCTCCACCCACAGGAAGCAGCCATCAGCTTGTTTTAATGTCTCCTGAGGACAAGTCCTCTGAGACACGTTTCCCCTGGACGTCCGTCTCTGGCTTTATGTCTTTACTCAGGACGAGTGTGTAGGAGACATATGAGACAGTGTCCACACACACTTGGACGAGAACGTCTCCAGTCCTTTGAGCTCTTATTCATTACTGCTGAGCAAAACATCACATGGTGGAGGTTTTAAATCCCCAATCAGGGTGGAGCAGCTGCTCTGATCCTCATCAATCAGGGTGGAGCAGCTGCTCTGATCCTCATCAATCAGGTTGGAGCAGCTGCTCTGATGGTCAGATCAGAGACGGTTCCGGACTCTGATTCCAGGACCAGGACTCTGATTCCAGGACCAGGACTCTGATTCCAGGACGAAGACTCTGATTCCAGGACCAGGACTCTGATTCCAGGACGAAGACTCTGATTCCAGGATGAGGACTCTGATTCCAGGATGAGGACTCTGATTCCAGGACCAGGACTCTGATTCCAGGACGAAGACTCTGATTCCAGGATGAGGACTCTGATTCCAGGATGAGGACTCTGATTCCAGGACCAGGACTCTGATTCCAGGATGAGGACTCTGATTCCAGGACCGGGACTCTGATTTCAGGACCAGGACTCTGATTCCAGGACCAGGGCGCTGATTCCAGGACCAGGACTCTGATTCCAGGACGAAGACTCTGATTCCAGGATGAGGACTCTGATTCCAGGACCAGGACTCTGATTCCAGGACCAGGACTCTGATTCCAGGATGAGGACTCTGATTCCAGGATGAGGACTCTGATTCCAGGACCAGGACTCTGATTCCAGGATGAGGACTCTGATTCCAGGACCAGGACTCTGATTCCAGGACCAGGACTCTGATTCCAGGACGAAGACTCTGATTCCAGGATGAGGACTCTGATTCCAGGACCAGGACTCTGATTTCAGGACCAGGACTCTGATTCCAGGACCAGGGCGCTGATTCCAGGACCAGGACTCTGATTCCAGGACCAGGACTCTGATTCCAGGATGAGGACTCTGATCCCAGGACCAGGACTCTGATTCCAGGACCAGGACTCTGATTCCAGACCCTCATGAATGTGATGAGAAAATGAGAAGAGAAATGAGGACATGAGAGCAGAAAGACTCCAGTGTGTCAGAATTACAATGTAAATGAGATGAAGCTGCAGAGACTGAGCTTCATCTCACATTATTATATTATTATTGTTATTATTATGATATTATTGTTGTTGTTAGTGAGACTTTCAGGTGGGTTTATATTTATCTTCACCTTCAAACTCACAATCGTCCAGAAACGATAAACCAGGTTCTCTTTGTTTTACAGTGAAAATGTACCAGGAATTAATTCAGTTTCAGCTTCTTTTGAGGAAAAAAGAAAAATCTGAATAATAATTAATACAAACAATAATGAATACAAACAATAATGAATACAAACAATAATTAATACAAACCATAATTAATACAAACCATAATTAATACAAACCATAATTAATACAAACAATAATGAATACAAACAATAATGAATACAAACCATAATTAATACAAACCATAATTAATACAAACAATAATTAATACAAACAATAATGAATACAAACAATAATTAATACAAACAATAATTAATACAAACAATAATTAACACAAACAACTGATTTGTTTCCGTTTGGCTTCAGGAGAAACAGAAGATTCTCTCTGGAGCAGAAAATATAAGATACTTCACAGTAAAACAATTGTTGAAATGTTTGTCATGTCCAGTCAGTGACCTCCACCCTCCTCCACCCTCCTCCACCTGCAGTGTCTTCGATCTTCAGCGTGCCCAGTGTGAAGCTGCAGGTGGAGGCCGGCGATTGTAGAAACAGTCATGGAAAAGCTTCCAGTGGCAGTAAACACTGACTGGGTGGAGGAGGGGCGCTACACCCGACTGCCTCGCAGGTACCACCATCACCCTCCACCCGCGGGCGGAGGCGGAGCTTCACATGAAAGAAGGCGGCAGCCTCCCTCTCCCTCCTCTTCCTCCTCTTCCTTTTCCTCTCCCTCTTCTCCCTCCTCCCCCTCCTCCTCCTCTTCCTCCTCTTCCTCTTCCTCTCCTCTCCCACCTCCTCTCCTCTCCTCCTCTCCTCCTCTCCTCCTCTCCTCTCCTACTATATAAATGTATATATAGAGGATAGTTGACTGTCGTCTCGTTGGTTTCAGGTTGTCGCCGTGGAAACTGATGAAGATTCTGACTGGATGAAGACGAGTGAAAAATCCGTCCCTCCTTTTATTTGTTCCCTTCGGGTGACGTGTGACGGAGGCTGACGGAGGCTGTGTGTGACGGAGGCTGTGTGACAGAGGCTGACGGAGGCTGTATAGCTCGGTGTGTGACGGAGGCTGTGTGACGGAGGCTGTGTCGCTCGGTGTGTGACGGAGGCTGTGTGACGGAGGTTGTGTAGCTCGGTGTGTGACGGAGGCTGTGTGACGGAGGCTGTGTAGCTCGGTGTGTGACGGAGGCTGTGTAGCTCGGTGTGTGGAGGAGGCTGTGTGACGGAGGCTGTGTGACGGAGGCTGTGTGACAGAGGCTGTGTAGCTCGGTGTGTGACGGAGGCTGTGTGATGGAGGCTGTGTGATGGAGGCTGTGTGACAGAGGCTGTGTGACGGAGGCTGTGTGGTGGAGGCTGTGTAGCTCGGTGTGTGACGGAGGCTGTGTAGCTCAGTGTGTGACGGAGGCTGTGTGACAGAGGCTGTGTGGCGGAGGCTGTGTAGCTCGGTGTGTGACGGAGGCTGTGTGACGGAGGCTGTGTAGCTCAGTGTGTGACGGAGGCTGTGTAGCTCAGTGTGTGACGGAGGCTGTGTGACGGAGGCTGTGTGAAAGAGGCTGTGTGGCTCGGTGTGTGACAGAGGCTGTGTGATGGAGGCTGTGTGATGGAGGCTGTGTAGCTCAGTGTGTGACGGAGGCTGTGTGACGGAGGCTGTGTGTGATGGAGGCTGTGTAGCTCAGTGTGTGACGGAGGCTGTGTGTGACGGAGGCTGTGTAGCTCAGTGTGTGACGGAGGTTGTGTGACGGAGGCTGTGTAGCTCAGTGTGTGACGGAGGTTGTGTGACGGAGGCTGTGTGTGATGGAGGCTGTGTAGCTCAGTGTGTGACGGAGGCTGTGTGACGGAGGCTGTGTAGCTCAGTGTGTGACGGAGGCTGTGTGACGGAGGCTGTGTAGCTCAGTGTGTGACGGAGGCTGTGTAGCTCAGTGTGTGATGGAGGATGTGTGTGACGGAGGCTGTGTGACGGAGGCTGTGTGAACCATGAAAGGTACTTTTTGTTCCTGTTTACTTTTCTAAAGGTCAAAGGTCACATTTGATGGTGGCAGTATGAAGAAAACTGCTTGTCGTGTTTGTAACTCGTGTTGAATATATATATATATATATTGTCTGTATGATATTCGCATCTACAAGCTCTATGATTGACACTTGTTATTTTCTTAATCTTCCCACAACTGGACTCGTCTCTGCACTGCAGGTCCACACAGGGACAAAAGACACTTTGAGACAAAGTCCCACAAAGACCTTTTTCTTTTTGTTCTCTTTGAACTCAAAGGACTTTTCTCTGTAACCACGGAGACGTGTTGTTGACACTTAACAACACGTCTTGATCTCATGAGGACAAAGAGACTCAGCATGTCCCCTTGGACAGACAAGTGTCTCTCAGCAGACTGAAGGTCCAACATGATGTCTTCCACATGATGGCGGCAGTGTGGTGACGGAGGAGCAGAGGAGGAGGAGGAGAGAGGAGGAGAGAGGAGGAGCAGGGGAGGAGGAGGAGGAGCAGAGGAGGAGCAGGGGAGGAGGTGAAGAGGAGGAGGTGAGGAGGAGGAGGTGAGAGGAGGAGGTGAGAGGAGGAGGTGAGGAGGAGGAGCAGAGAGGAGGAGGTGACCTCCTCACAGCTCAGTGATCTTTAGATAAACTTCCTGTTTCTGTCAAGCTTCTTCCTGCTTCATTCGTCTGGACAACTTTTATATGTTCATATTAATTATGTTCATATTAATTATGTTCATATTTATTATGTTCATATTAATTATGTTCATAGTAATTATGTTCATATTAATTATGTTCATATTAATTATGTTCATATTTATTATGTTCATATTTATTATGTTCATATTTATTATGTTCATAGTTATTATGTTCATATTTATTATGTTCATAGTAATTATGTTCATATTAATTATGTTCATATTAATTATGTTCATATTTATTATGTTCATATTTATTATGTTCATAGTAATTATGTTCATATTAATTATGTTCATAGTTATTATGTTCATATTTATTATGTTCATATTAATTATGTGCAGCAGAACGACTGCAGACTGAGGTTTTGAGGGATTCATGAGGCTTCAGGATGATTTTATGAGTTTAGAATTGTGAACTCTGCTGATTTTCCTTCACAATAATAACATGAATGTTTTTATTTCACAAAATGTTTCTGGTAAAGTTTCTGGTACGTTTCAGTTGTTAAGAGCAATATAGAGCCTCTGGTGCTTCAACCTGCAGACAATCTTCTACTGCAATACTCACTGTGTGTGTGTGTGTGTGTGTGTGTGTGTGTGTGTGTGTGTGTGTGTGTGTGTGTGTGTGTGTGTGTGTGTGTGTGTGTGTGTGTCCTGTGATGCACCTGGTCCTGGTCCTGGTCCTGGTCCTGGTCCCGGTCCGGGGGTCATCTGGCACCGGAACACACACAAACAATAAATAACTGACATTATTTTCATTTGATTTATTATCCAAGTCTGAACAATGTTTTATTTTGAAAGTGAGGACTTCCCCCGTCACATGGTCTGTGAGTCACATGGTCTGTGAGTCACGTGACTCATCAGCCTCATTAAAGCCACAAGCAGCTGAAAGTCTGTTGGTAAAGTTGATCAGAGAGGAAAAAGTCCATTGAGGCGACGGGAAAATGAAATAAATGTAGAAAGACGTACGAGTGGATTCGCCTTTATTCTGATAGTTACAAAATACCAGTTTTGGTTTTGGTCAGATCATTTTATTTTGTAGGATTTAGCCGCCACACCTTAAAGCCGGTCGGTGGAAATATTGTCTGACACTGTGGATGTGGTGGGGGCGGAGCCTGGGGGTGGGGGCGGAGCCTGAACGTCCATATTCCAGGTGGACTGTTCAGGTGGGGGCGGAGCCTGGGGGTGGGGGCGGAGCCTGGCTCTAATTCTGATATGAAGTAAACATTGAAAGATGCACTTTGTTCTACATTCCAGCCTGTCTGAATGAACACATGTATAGAAATGTACCCCCCACCCCCAACCCCCCCTTCCCCCCTCCTCCCCCCACCTTGTGATGTCACACATGAAAATACCTGTCAGAATATTCAAACGTATATTTTTGGGATTGTTATTATGTGGAGAAGGAAACATGCTGGTTGGATTAATTGTCATCCTCGCTATGCTGAAATAATAATCTATATTTTCAACTTTTCTTTAATTCAGCTTTTCTTGTCTTTTTGTTTGCTAAATGAAAATACATGTTTCACCTTCATTCACTGAGAAAATACAGAATCGTTAGAATCCCTGTTGCATCATTTGTTACGAGCTACTATAACGTCATTATGGAAGATGTAATGTCCTTCTGTAAATGTTTAATAACCTTTTACCTGAATAAACATCAATAATGCTTCAGTGACGACTCGGCTTCATTCAGCGACGTCTGGTGGGGATTTATTACAATGACTGGATCTTCATCACCTGGTGGAACAATCCTGACACCTGGAACAATCCTGACACCTGGTGGAACAATCCTGACACCTGGTGGAACAATCCTGACAACTGGTGGAACAATCCTGACACCTGGTGGAACAATCCTGACAACTGGAACAATCCTGACACCTGGTGGAACAATCCTGACACCTGGAACAATCCTGACACCTGGTGGAACAATCCTGACATCTTCTGGAACAATCCTGACACCTGGAACAATCCTGACACCTGGTGGAACAATCCTGACATCTGTAACAATCCTGACACCTGGTGGAACAATCCTGACACCTGGTGGAACAATCCTGACACCTGGAACAATCCTGACACCTGGTGGAACAATCCTGACATCTTCTGGAACAATCGTGACAGCTGGTGGAACAATCGTGACAGCTGGTGGAACAATCCTGGGGTCACCTGATGGTTCTGGTGGTTCTAGTGTTTCAGCGTCGAGACGGAAAAAGAACAACATCAATTAGAGTTTATGGAGATTTTTATTGTTTCTCTTCATCAATCCTGAAAACATTAAATCTGTTACCCTGGGGGGGGCAGATGGTTTACCCCGGGGGCAGACGGTTTACCCCGGGGGCAGACGGTTTACCCCGAGGGCAGACGGTTTACCCCGGGGGCAGACGGTTTACCCCGGGGGCAGACGGTTTACCCCGGGGGCAGACGGTTTACCCCGAGGGCAGACGGTTTACCCCGGGGGCAGATGGTTTACCCCGGGGGCAGACGGTTTACCCCGGGGGCAGACGGTTTACCCCGGGGGCAGATTGTTTACCCCGGGGGCAGATGGTTTACCCCGGGGGCAGACGGTTTACCCCGGGGGCAGACGGTTTACCCCGGGGGCAGACGGTTTACCCCGGGGGCAGATGGTTTACCCCGGGGGCAGATAGTTTACCCCGGGGGCAGATGGTTTACCCCGGGGGCAGATGGTTTACCCCGGGGGCAGATGGTTTACCCCGAGGGCAGGTCTCCAGCAGAGTCACTGTCCTCACTGACTTGGACCGTTGGACCGTCTTGAAGACCTTCAGCTTCCACATCGTCCTCGTCAGACTGGACCACTGGGGGGTCTCCGTCCTCACTGCCCCGGTCCTCCTGCTGGGGGCGCTCTGCCTCCACTGGGGTCCCTCTGTGTCTGGGAGGCTCCTGGCTCAGAGATCCAGAGGAGCAGGACCCTGGGTCTGGACCTGTCAGGACCAGGTTCACGGCACCGTGATGACAAGAAGAGGAAACGTTCAGTTCAACGTTACAACTGGTTCGTTCTAGAAAAGTCTAGAAGTCAAACTTCACTCATTCTAGTCAGTCAAACTCAGGTCCTGGACCAAGACCAATCCTGCTCCTCCCCCTATCTCTAAGAGTGACTGAGCTCCTCCCCCTATCTCTAAGGGTGACTGAGCTCCTCCCCCTATCTCTAAGAGTGAGGAGCTCCTCCCCCTATCTCTAAGGGTGACTGAGCTCCTCCCCCTATCTCTAAGGGTGACTGAGCTCCTCCTCCTATCTCTAAGAGTGAGGAGCTCCTCCCCCTATCTCTAAGGGTGACTGAGCTCCTCCCCCTATCTCTAAGGGTGACTGAGCTCCTCCCCCTATCTCTAAGAGTGACTGAGCTCCTCCTCCTATCTCTAAGAGTGACTGAGCTCCTCCCCCTATCTCTAAGAGTGAGGAGCTCCTCCCCCTATCTCTAAGGGTGACTGAGCTCCTCCTCCTATCTCTAAGAGTGAGGAGCTCCTCCCCCTATCTCTAAGGGTGACTGAGCTCCTCCCCCTATCTCTAAGAGTGAGGAGCTCCTCCCCCTATCTCTAAGGGTGACTGAGCTCCTCCTCCTATCTCTAAGGGTGACTGAGCTCCTCCCCCTATCTCTAAGGGTGACTGAGCTCCTCCCCCTATCTCTAAGAGTGAGGAGCTCCTCCCCCTATCTCTAAGGGTGACTGAGCTCCTCCCCCTATCTCTAAGGGTGACTGAGCTCCTCCTCCTATCTCTAAGGGTGACTGAGCTCCTCCCCCTATCTCTAAGGGTGACTGAGCTCCTCCCCCTATCTCTAAGAGTGACTGAGCTCCTCCTCCTATCTCTAAGAGTGACTGAGCTCCTCCCCCTATCTCTAAGAGTGAGGAGCTCCTCCCCCTATCTCTAAGGGTGACTGAGCTCCTCCCCCTATCTCTAAGGGTGACTGAGCTCCTCACCCTATCTCTAAGGGTGACTGAGCTCCTCCCCCTATCTCTAAGGGTGACTGAGCTCCTCCCCCTATCTCTAAGAGTGACTGAGCTCCTCCCCCTATCTCTAAGAGTGACTGAGCTCCTCCCCCTATCTCTAAGGGTGACTGAGCTCCTCCCCCTATCTCTAAGGGTGACTGAGCTCCTCCCCCTATCTCTAAGGGTGACTGAGCTCCTCCCCCTATCTCTAAGAGTGAGGAGCTCCTCCCCCTATCTCTAAGGGTGACTGAGCTCCTCCCCCTATCTCTAAGGGTGACTGAGCTCCTCCCCCTATCTCTAAGAGTGAGGAGCTCCTCCCCTATCTCTAAGGGTGACTGAGCTCCTCCCCCTATCTCTAAGGGTGACTGAGCTCCTCCTCCTATCTCTAAGAGTGACTGAGCTCCTCCCCCTATCTCTAAGAGTGAGGAGCTCCTCCCCCTATCTCTAAGGGTGACTGAGCTCCTCCCCCTATCTCTAAGGGTGACTGAGCTCCTCCCCCTATCTCTAAGAGTGACTGAGCTCCTCACCCTATCTCTAAGGGTGACTGAGCTCCTCACCCTATCTCTAAGAGTGACTGAGCTCCTCCCCCTATCTCTAAGGGTGACTGAGCTCCTCCCCCTATCTCTAAGGGTGACTGAGCTCCTCCCCCTATCTCTAAGAGTGACTGAGCTCCTCACCCTATCTCTAAGGGTGACTGAGCTCCTCCCCCTATCTCTAAGGGTGACTGAGCTCCTCACCCTATCTCTAAGGGTGACTGAGCTCCTCCCCCTATCTCTAAGAGTGACTGAGCTCCTCACCCTATCTCTAAGGGTGACTGAGCTCCTCCCCCTATCTCTAAGGGTGACTGAGCTCCTCCCCCTATCTCTAAGAGTGACTGAGCTCCTCCCCCTATCTCTAAGGGTGACTGAGCTCCTCACCCTATCTCTAAGGGTGACTGAGCTCCTCCCCCTATCTCTAAGAGTGACTGAGCTCCTCCCCCTATCTCTAAGGGTGACTGAGCTCCTCACCCTATCTCTAAGGGTGACTGAGCTCCTCCCCCTATCTCTAAGGGTGACTGAGCTCCTCACCCTATCTCTAAGGGTGACTGAGCTCCTCCCCCTATCTCTAAGGGTACGCCCAGCCACCCTACGGAGGAAGCTCATTTCAGCTGCTTGTATCTGGGATCTCGTTCTTTCGATCATGACCCATAGTTCATGACCACAGGTGAGGGGAGTAACAGGTGAGGGTAGGAACAGGTGAGGGTGGGAACAGGTGAGGGTAGTAACAGGTGAGGGTAGTAACAGGTGAGGGTAGTAACAGGTGAGGGTGGGAACAGGTGAGGGTAGTAACAGGTGAGGGTAGTAACAGGTGAGGGTAGTAACAGGTGAGGGTGGGAACAGGTGAGGGTGGGAACAGGTGAGGGTGGGAACAGGTGAGGGTGGGAACAGGTGAGGGTAGGAACAGGTGAGGGTAGTAACAGGTGAGGGTGGGAACAGGTGAGGGTGGGAACAGGTGAGGGTGGGAACAGGTGAGGGTGGGAACAGGTGAGGGTGGGAACAGGTGAGGGTGGGAACAGGTGAGGGTGGGAACGAAGATCGACCGGTAAATCGAGAGCTTCGCTTTTTGGCTCAGCTCCTTCTTCACCACGACGGACCGATACAACGTCAGTATAACTGCAGACGCTGCACCGATCCACCTGTCGATCTCACGCTCCATCTTCCCCCCACTGAACAAGACCCCGAGATACTGGAACTCCTCCACCTGTGACAAGGGCACTCCACCGACCTGGAGGGGGCAAGACACCTTGTTCTGGTGGAGAACCATGGCCTCGGATTTAGAGGTGCTGATCTTCATCCCAGCTGCTTCACACTCGGCTGTGAACCGTGTCAGTGCACGCTGAAGGTCCAGGTTTGATGGAGCCAACAGAACCACATCATCCGCAAATAGCAGAGATGAGATCCTGTGGTCCCCAAGCTGGACCCCCTCCGGCCCCCGGCTGTGCCTAGAAATTCTGTCCATATAGGTGATGAACAGAACCGGTGACAAAGGACAGTCCTGCCGGAGGCCAACGTGCACTGGGAACAGGTCCGACTTACTGCCGGCAATGGGAACCAGACTCCTGCTCCGGGCCTACAGGGACCGAACAGCCCTCAACAAGGGACCCCGGGCTCCGTACTCCCGGAGCACCCCCCCACAGGACATCTCCAGGGACGCGGTCGAACGCCTTCTCCAGATCCACAAAACACATGTGGACTGCTTGGGCGAACTCCCACGAACCCTCAAGCACCTGGTGGAGGGTCTAGAGCTGGTCCAGTGTTCCACCATCAGGAGAACCTGGTGGAGGGTCTAGAGCTGGTCCAGTGTTCCACCATCAGGAGAACCTGGTGGAGGGTCTAGAGCTGGTCCAGTGTTCCACCATCAGGAGAACCTGGTGGAGGGTCTAGAGCTGGTCCAGTGTTCCACCATCAGGAGAACCTGGTGGAGGGTATAGAGCTGGTCCAGTGTTCCACCATCAGGAGAACCTGGTGGAGGGTCTAGAGCTGGTCCAGTGTTCCACCATCAGGAGAACCTGGTGGAGGGTATAGAGCTGATCCAGTGTTCCACCATCAGGAGAACCTGGTGGAGGGTATAGAGCTGGTCCAGTGTTCCACCATCAGGAGAACCTGGTGGAGGGTCTAGAGCTGGTCCAGTGTTCCACCATCAGGAGCACCTGGTGGAGGGTCTAGAGCTGGTCCAGTGTTCCACGACCTGGATGAAAACCACATAGTTCCTCTTGGATCCGAGGTTGGACTAACGGACGGACCCTCCTCTCCAGTACCCTGGACTGGACTTTCCCGGGGAGGCTGAGGAGTGTGATCCCTCTGTAGTTGGAACACACCCTCCGATCCCCCTATTGAAGAGAGGGACCACCACCCCGGTCTGCCAGTCCAGAGGTACTGCCCCCCCCCCCCCCCCCGCCATGCGATGTTGGGGAGACGAGTCTGCCACGACAGTCCCTGCACATCCAGAGACTTAAGGAACTCCCGGTTCCTTGCCACCGAGGAGCTTAGCAACAACCTCGGTGACTCCAGCTTGGTAACGGACGAGTCCACCTCTGAGAACCCAGACTCTGCTTCCTCAATGGAAGACGTGGTGGTGGGACTGAGGAGGTCCTGGAAGTATTCCTTCCACCGCCCTACGGTATCCCCAGTTGAGGTCTACATTCCACACCTCCACTGTAAACAGTGTTGAAAACAAAAACGTTCTCCAGAAATGTAAAAACCTGGACGTGAAGATAATCTTCAAATAAACGGTGGTTATTTTGACCTTCAGCTCCAAACTGCTTCTGGTTCCACAACAATCTTCACATTCATCCATTCATCCATTCATCCGTTCCTACTGGAGCTGACCTGAGGTCAGTGAAGATCCAGAACTGACGTCTTCATCAGAAGAGTTGAGGAAGTGGTCCAGAGCCTCCTGGTCCGACATGTTGGCCACCGTCACCTGGTCCAACGCACACGAACCCGCTGCTGCTGGTTCTGAGGACGACGCTGAGAAAACACGCTTTGAATGCTTTGAACGCTTTGAATGCTTTGAACTCAAACTGAGTTCAGTTGGAACACAAAACAACCAAAACAGAAATGTACAATGTAAAACCACTTATTGATGCAATAATGCTGCTCTTGGTGAGGAATACTGTTATATACTGTTATATACTGTTATATACTGTTATATACTGTTATATACTGTTATATACTGTGTTACATACTGTTATATACTGTTATATACTGTTATATACTGTGTTATATACTGTGTTATATACTGTGTTATATACTGTGTTGTATACTGTTATATACTGTGTTATATACTGTTATATACTGTGTTATATACTGTTATATACTGTGTTATATACTGTTATATACTGTGTTGTATACTGTTATATACTGTGTTATATACTGTTATATACTGTTATATACTGTGTTATATACTGTTATATACTGTGTTATATACTGTTATATACTGTTATATACTGTGTTGTATACTGTTATATACTGTGTTATATACTGTTATATACTGTTATATACTGTGTTATATACTGTTATATACTGTGTTATATACTGTTATATACTGTTATATACTGTTATATACTGTGTTATATACTGTTATATACTGTGTTATATACTGTTATATACTGTGTTATATACTGTTATATACTGTGTTATATACTGTTATATACTGTTATATACTGTGTTATATACTGTTATATACTGTTATATACTGTGTTATATACTGTTATATACTGTTATATACTGTGTTATATACTGTTATATACTGTGTTGTATACTGTTATATACTGTGTTATATACTGTGTTATATACTGTGTTATATACTGTTATATACTGTTATATACTGTTATATACTGTGTTATACTGTGTTATATACTGTTATATACTGTTATATACTGTGTTATATACTGTTATATACTGTGTTATACTGTGTTATATACTGTTATATACTGTTATATACTGTGTTATATACTGTTATATACTGTGTTGTATACTGTTATATACTGTGTTATATACTGTGTTATATACTGTGTTATATACTGTTATATACTGTTATATACTGTTATATACTGTGTTATACTGTGTTATATACTGTTATATACTGTTATATACTGTGTTATATACTGTTATATACTGTGTTATACTGTGTTATATACTGTTATATACTGTTATATACTGTTATATACTGTGTTATACTGTGTTATATACTGTTATATACTGTTATATACTGTGTTATATACTGTTATATACTGTGTTGTATACTGTTATATACTGTTATATACTGTGTTATATACTGTTATATACTGTTATATACTGTGTTATATACTGTTATATACTGTGTTGTATACTGTTATATACTGTGTTATATACTGTGTTATATACTGTGTTATATACTGTTATATACTGTTATATACTGTTATATACTGTGTTATACTGTGTTATATACTGTTATATACTGTTATATACTGTGTTATATACTGTTATATACTGTGTTATACTGTGTTATATACTGTTATATACTGTTATATACTGTGTTATACTGTGTTATATACTGTTATATACTGTGTTGTATACTGTTATATACTGTTATATACTGTGTTATATACTGTTATATACTGTTATATACTGTTATATACTGTGTTGTATACTGTTATATACTGTTATATACTGTTATATACTGTTATATACTGTTATATACTGTGTTGTATACTGTTATATACTGTTATATACTGTTATATACTGTTATATACTGTTATATACTGTGTTATATACTGTTATATACTGTTATATACTGTTATATACTGTGTTGTATACTGTTATATACTGTTATATACTGTTATATACTGTGTTGTATACTGTTATATACTGTTATATACTGTTATATACTGTGTTGTATACTGTTATATACTGTTATATACTGTGTTGTATACTGTTATATACTGTTATATACTGTTATATACTGTTATATACTGTGTTATATACTGTTATATACTGTTATATACTGTTATATACTGTGTTGTATACTGTTATATACTGTTATATACTGTTATATACTGTGTTGTATACTGTTATATACTGTTATATACTGTTATATACTGTTATATACTGTTATATACTGTGTTGTATTCAGAGCTATTTAATAAAGTTGAATTGAATTCCAGAAAACCAACATTCTGGGCCATTTGTTGTTGTTGTTGTTGTTTGTCCAAACAGCCTACCTCTGGACTGGAGGCCCCCGGTGGACAGGTACTGGTCCAGGTCTTGTTTGAAGGCTTGTTCGTAGACCTTCTGCCGGTCCTTCAGTTTCTGCTGCATCGCCTGTTCCAGCTGGGTCACCTGGTGCGAGTGTTCCTGGTCCAGCTCCGCTGCAAACACACAACACTGGGACTGGATCAGCTGTTTCTGGTTCCTGTCCACTTCCTGTGGATCAGCTGTTTCTGGTTCCTGTCCACTTCCTGTGGATCAGCTGTTTCTGGTTCCTGTCCACTTCCTGTGGATCAGCTGTTTCTGGTTCCTGTCCACTTCCTGTGGATCAGCTGTTTCTGGTTCCTGTCCACTTCCTGTGGATCAGCTGTTTCTGGTTCCTGTCCACTTCCTGTGGATCAGCTGTTTCTGGTTCCTGTCCACCAGGACTTCGTGTTCCACCAACCTGGAGGCCACAGGAAGTCTGAGAAGGTCTGAGGACTAAGAAAGTCTCCACACTTTGGCCCCCAACACTTTGGCCCCCAACACTTTGGCCCCCAACACTTTGGCCCCCAACACTTTGGCCCCCAACACTTTGGCCCCCAACACTTTGGCCCCCAACACTTCCTCCAGACAGCGAGACCCTCGTTTCCAAAGAAGATCCACAGAGTCCTGCCATTTGAAGCGCTGGTTCAAATCCCACAGAGCAAAGTTCAGTTGTTTGTTCTCCTGAACCCTTGAGGAGCTTTAGAACTTCTGGGGCCTTGAGGTTCTACAGGTCAGGTTGTTCTATCCTACAGGTCAGAGGTCAAACCCTTAACAACTCAATCCTGACCATCGCAGTTCTCTGGTGAGGTTCTGGTGAGGTTCTGGTGAGGTTCTGCTCTGGTGAGGTTCTCCTCTGGATCAAGTTGTTTGATCCTCCACACTGTTTCCCACTTGAGTCTAACTGGATCTTTATCTTGGCATCAAGACGAGACGTTCCAGAACAGCAGAGGTTCTAAAGTAAAGGGGTCACGGTCTTTACAGGCTGAACAGGAGGACGTCTACTTTGTTCTGTTGTTCTGTTGTACGGAGGCAAAGTGTGGAGACGGATCAAAGAGGGGGTGAAGACTGGACCCTGACTGGACCCTGGCTGGACCCTGGCTGGACCCTGGTTGGACCCTGGCTGGACCCTGGCTGGACCCTGGCTGGACCCTGACTGGACCCTGGCTGGACCCTGGCTGGACCCTGGCTGGACCCTGGCAGGACCCTGGCTGGACCCTGACTGGACCCTGGCTGGACCCTGGCTGGATCCTGGCTGGACCCTGGCTGGACCCTGGCTGGACCCTGGCTGGACCCTGGCTGGACCCTGGCAGGATTCAGACGTACCCAGAACCATTCATGTGTTCATACAAACTTTCCCTGGAGTCATTTTCTAGATTGAGAAGTTCTAAGATGAGCTTGATTTCAGAGGACTTGTCCTCTTGTCAGAACTGGTTGGACAAGCAGGACAGACGAAGTTCTGGTAAACAAACCCACATTTGTTCAGACTCACCTTGCAGTGACTCCAGCTCCTTCCTGTCACGAGACACACAAATCACATGTTAGGATCCCAACACACACAATAAGACTCTAGAAGTGAGCATCATCTCAGTCTAGCTTCTCTTCTTCTCTTAACTCTGATGGATGCGTCTTTACGCCAGGAAGTACTGTTCAGTGGGGAACCCGTCCTAAAGACTCTTTGAGTGCTGAAGTCTGAGGACTCGTCCCCATCCTGCTTCCTGGAGGGAATCGTACCGGCATCACTTTCTATCATGTTTCACTGGGTAGTACCAAAGTCCTCTTTCGTATCAAACCAGATTATAATGATCCACTTGTTGAACCACTTGTTGAACCACTTGTTGAACCACTTGTTGAACCACTTGTTGAACCACTTGTTGAACCACTTGTTGAACCACTTGTTGAACCACTTGTTGAACCACTTGTTGAACCACTTGTTGTCCTAAAGACACAAAGACTTGATGAGCTGGATCGGCCCACTTCTGAATTCAGATCGAACAAAAGTACTTTTACTTGGCCTGAGACACTCGAGAGACAAATCATGTGAATATATAGTGACATGGGACATTCTTACTTTGACTTCCAGTCCCACAGTGAGGGACATCTGACCAGGACTGACCCTTCAACGAAGACATTGACCAGGTCTGTAGGATTACTTCCTTTAACCTGAAGGTCTGAACACAGGAACTTTGACTGTCTCACTTCCAGAGCGACTGTTGAACCTCCCTGTGATCACTTTGTCCCAAAAACTGTCTTCAACTGGTCTTCAACTGGTTCACAGAGCAGCATCATGAGTCCTGACAAGAACCAGCAGGAGTCCTGACAAGAACCAGCAGGAGTCCTGACAAGAACCAGCAGGAGAGTCCTGACAAGAACCAGCAGGAGTCCTGACAAGAACCAGCAGGAGTCCTGACAAGAACCAGCAGGAGTCCTGACAAGAACCAGCAGGAGAGTCCTGACAAGAACCAGCAGGAGAGTCCTGACAAGAACCAGCAGGAGTCCTGACAAGAACCAGCAGGAGTCCTGACAAGAACCAGCAGGAGTTCTGACAAGAACCAGCAGGAGTCCTGACAAGAACCAGCAGGAGAGTCCTGACAAGAACCAGCAGGAGTCCTGACAAGAACCAGCAGGAGAGTCCTGACAAGAACCAGCAGGAGTTCTGACAAGAACCAGCAGGAGTCCTGACAAGAACCAGCAGGAGAGTCCTGACAAGAACCAGCAGGCGAGATCACGTCACTCCAACATGAGCTTCCCTTCAGTCCCTGTTAAATCTACAATAGAACTCAGATCCTCCTTTTAACCTGTGAGGTTCTTAACAACCAGACTTCAACATATCTGAAGGAACCGTTAGTCTCATGCAGAACACTGGGTTCTGAGGAGAACCTAAAAGACATTACCAGGATGAGGACAGACGAGTCGTCCTGCTGTCCGTCTCTCACTGAACTGCTGTCCGTCTCTCACTGAACCGTTTGTCTTTTCTACCATCAGACTTGAACTAAAGTTTATCTGAGGACTTTCCTTCCTTCAGAACTTCAGAATAAAGGTTGAGGAGAGTGTTTTCACAGAACAATGTTCCACACCTTTTCTTCTTCTTGTAGACCTCCATCTGGTTCCTGTGCTGCTGTTGGACGGTCTGTTGTTCACACTGCGAGCACAGCGTCTCCAGGTACACCAGTCTGCTCTCCATCTCTTCAAATTCACCTTCCAGATGTGCTGCAAACAAACAAACAAACTAAATCACGGGATGTTATTAACCGCCGTTCAAAACTCACGTCTCCACATGAACCCGTCCAGACAAGTGAGAATATTTGTCCTCTGGTAAATTCAACCAGGGACTTTAGTTCACAGACCGGCACTGAGACAACAGAGACGAAGTGATGGGACAAAACATTCACACTGATCCTGGTCAAAGCTTTCAGACTGGACGGGGACGAAATCAGTCCTTTTCGTGTCCTCTGAGACAGAAACGTCTCTTCAGTCCGGTTCTCTGAACATTTGGACATTTTAGTTCTGAAGACTTTCAGTTTCAGTTTCAGCACCGAGAACCTCAGTGATGGATTTGAACAAATAGTCTTCCAGGTCCAGGGACATTAATCACATGGACATGATGGAACCAGGAACCAGGAGACATGACAGCTCTACAGGAAGTGGACAGTCTGTCCCACAGCTCCGTCACAGGGTGGTTGTAGGAAGTGGACAGTCTGTCCCACAGCTCCATCACAGGGTGGTTGTAGGAAGTGGACAGTCTGTCCCACAGCTCCGTCACAGGGTGGTTGTAGGAAGTGGACAGTCTGTCCCACAGCTCCGTCACAGGGTGGGTGTAGGAAGTGGACAGTCTGTCCCACAGCTCCGTCACAGGGTGGGTGTAGGAAGTGGACAGTCTGTCCCACAGCTCCGTCACAGGGTGGTGTAGGAAGTGGACAGTCTGTCCCACAGCTCCGTCACAGGGTGGTTGTAGGAAGTGGACAGTCTGTCCCACAGCTCCGTCACAGGGTGGGTGTAGGAAGTGGACAGTCTGTCCCACAGCTCCGTCACAGGGTGGGTGTAGGAAGTGGACAGTCTGTCCCACAGCTCCGTCACAGGGTGGTGTAGGAAGTGGACAGTCTGTCCCACAGCTCCGTCACAGGGTGGTGTAGCAGGACGTACCGATGTTGGACGTGACGGCGTCGAGCTCAGAGATAAACGCCGGCAGGGTCTGGAGTTGTTCCTGCAGGAGCGTCAGAGCAGATCGTCTCTTGTCCCACTGGGCTGAAAGCAGGACGATGTCCCCATATTCTGTCTGAAAGACAAAGAGGGAGGAGCTCTTCAAACGTGTCCTCCTGTCCCTGTGGACAAAACATTCTAAGACATCAAAACAACCAATGAACGGAGTCACAGGTAAACGATGATACAGAGACGACGGAGGTTCCGGGTTTTGTCAAATGGAGGAAGACGGACGCGCCACGTCTTCTGGTGACTTTGAAGCTTCGCTGAACTCAGTTGGACTTAATAAAACTTAGTCTTAGGCTCAACACGCCTCAACGCGTCCCGACGTGTCCCAACGCGTCCAGACACGTCCCAACGCGTCTCAACGTGTCTCAACGTGTCGACATGAGAATGAATCTGGTTTAAGGGGAACTAGAACCGATCAGGAACCACAAGAAGAGAACCAGATCGTAGGTTGACCACATCTGGAGCAGCAGCTTCCTGTGAAAACTTCAGAAGAAGTTAAGATGTTGGTTTGAAAACAAAATGTTAAACTTTCTGGAAACAGTGAAGGACAAAGACGTCGTACCTCTGCAGCTTGAGCGCAGTCCTTAGTCCTTCTGTGGAGCAGGAACCAGTTCTCCTCATACCTGCAGAGACAAAACCAGGGCTGAACCACCAACTGCTTCACACGTCCAGGTCCTGAAGGTCCTGAAGGCCCTGAAGGCCCTGAAGAGCCAGAAGGATCTGAAGGACCTGAAGGTCCTGAAGGCCCTGAAGAGCCAGAAGGATCTGAAGGACCTGAAGGTCCTGAAGGCCCTGAAGAGCCAGAAGGATCCGAAGGACCTGAAGAGCCTGAAGGTCCTTGAAGAGCCTGAAGGACCTGAAGGTCCTGAAGAGCCTGAAGGACCTGAAGGACCTGAAGGACCTGAAGGTCCTGAAGAGCCTGAAGGACCTGAAGAGCCTGAAGGACCTGAAGGTCCTGAAGGATCTGAAGGATCTGAAGGATCTGAAGGACCTGAAGGTCCTGAAGGATCTGAAGGATCTGAAGGACCTGAAGGACCTGAAGGACCTGAAGGATCTGAAGAGCCTGAAGAGCCTGAAGAGCCTGAAGGACCTGAAGAGCCTGAAGAGCCTGAAGAGCCTGAAGGACCTGAAGGTCCTGAAGGTCCTGAAGGATCTGAAGGATCTGAAGGACCTGAAGAGCCTGAAGGTCCTGAAGGATCTGAAGGATCTGAAGGACCTGAAGAGCCTTCAGGACCTGAAGGTCCGAAGGTCAGAAGTATCTGAAGGTCCTGAACGATCTGAAGGATCTGAAGGCCCTTCAAAGTCTGAAGGTCCTGAAGGATCTGAAGGTTCTGAAGGTTCTGAAGGTCCTTCAGGATCTGAAGGTTCTGAAGGTTCTGAAGGTCCTTCAGGATCTGAAGGATCTGAAGGTCCTCCAGGGTCTGAAGGGTCTGAAGGCCCTCCAGGGTCTGAAGGATGTGAAGGCCCTCCAGGGTCTGAAGGGTCTGAAGGCCCTGCTGCCAGTGTCCAGGGTCAGCCCTCCAGAGGAGTCCAGACCAACCCAGTGGTTGTAATGTTGTGGCTGAGCAGCCGTTGCCTAGGCGACCATGAGGGCAGGGTGTGGCTGAGCAGCCGTTGCCTAGGCGACCATGAGGGCAGGGTGTGGCTGAGCAGCCGTTGCCTAGGCGACCATGAGGGCAGGGTGTGGCTGAGCAGCCGTTGCCTAGGCGACCATGAGGGCAGGGTGTGGCTGAGCAGCCGTTGCCTAGGCGACCATGAGGGCAGGGTGTGGCTGAGCAGCCGTTGCCTAGGCGACCATGAGGGCAGCTGGTACCTGTGCAGGAGCTCCAGTCCTCCACTGAAGTGAGACACAGTGTTGATGTCGGTCCTGCAGAGGAGAAGAAGAAGAAGAAGAAGGAGGGTCAGGGTCTTCATGCTGGAGGGAGGGAAACTCTTCTTTACTCTCCTCCCTCTATCCTCTCCTCCTCTACTCTCCTCCTCTACTCTCCTCTCCTTTACTTTCTTTCCTCTCCTCTACTCTCCTCCTCTCCTCTTCTTTCTTTCCTCTCCTCTCCTCCTCTCCTCTTCTTTCTTTCCTCTCCTCTCTTCTCCTCTCCTCTCCTCTTCTTTCTTTCCTCTCCTCTCCTCTCCTCTCCTCTCCTCTTCTTTCTTTCCTCTCCTCTCCTCTCCTCTCCTTTCCTCTCCTCTCCTCTTCTTTCTTTCCTCTCCTCTCCTTTCCTCTCCTCCCCCCTCCTCTCCTCCTCTCCTCTCCTCTCCTCTCCTCTTCTTTCTTTCCTCTCCTCTCCTCTCCTCTCCTCTTCTTTCTTTCCTCTCCTCTCCTCTCCTCCTCTCCTCTTCTTTCTTTCCTCTCCTCTCCTCTCCTCTCCTCTCCTCTCCTTTCCTCTCCTCTCCTCTTCTTTCTTTCCTCTCCTCTCCTTTCCTCTCCTCCCCCCTCCTCTCCTCTCCTCTCCTCTCCTCTCCTCTTCTTTCTTTCCTCTCCTCTCCTCTCCTCTCCTCTTCTTTCTTTCCTCCCCCCTCCTCTCCTCCTCTCCTCTCCTCTCCTCTCCTCTCCTCTTCTTTCTTTCCTTTCCTCTCCTCTCCTCTCCTCTCCTCCCCTCCTCTCCTCTCCTGGATAACAAAGTCAGAGTTTGAGGAAAATGTTAAAACATTAATTTGGTAGAAAAACGTTCAAAACAAGCTCTGATTTCTTTTAAGGCTCAGAAACGTTTGAATGTTTGATGATTCAAACTGAACTCACCTGGATTTCCTCTTTAT
>NC_137657.1:29797737-29845189 GCF_963422515.1 Blennius ocellaris | reverse complement strand
TGGACACACAGCCACCAGGGGGCGCCGCCCCCCCAGCCAGCATCACATGCTGGACACACAGCCACCAGGGGGCGCCCCCCCCACCAGCCAGCATCACATGCTGGACACACAGCCACCAGGGGGCGCCCCCCCCCAGCCAGCATCACATGCTGGAGACACACAGCCACCAGGGGGCGCCCCCCCCCCCAGCCAGCATCACATGCTGGACACACAGGCACCAGGGCCCCCCCCCCCCCCAGCCAGCATCACATGCTGGACACACAGGCACCAGGGCCCCCCCCCCCCCAGCCAGCATCACAACCACATGCATTTATTTATACAGCATTTGTTTCACAATAAGACCAAATAGAATCAGTTGTTCAGTCGTGTTGAACGTCATCCTGAGGAACCGGTTCAATGTCTTTGCTGAACTCGACTCCACACGTCTGCTGAGCTTCTATCTTATAGAATCTTCACTTAAAATGAAGCTTTCTGGTTTCTTCTTGTCGCTGATATTCATCTGGAGTCAATCCCAGTAGTTATGCAGGTTTCTAGTGTCAGACAGTGACTCCTGGTGGTCACAGTGTGTCTGTACACGTCACCTCTATATCCTGAGGTTCTATGAGCGACTGGAAACAGAGAACTCTGAAACCAGGGACGACCAGTGACAGCCGATGTTCTCATTCCGCCACCTGGTGGTGGAACGACTCGTCTGGAACGACTCGTTTGGAACGACTCGTTAACGTTCTACCACGTCTGGAACGACTCGTTAACGTTCTACCACATCTGGAACAACTCATTTGGAACGACTCGTCTGGAACGACTCGTTAACGTTCTGAGTAATGTTCCAAAACATCTCCATCACCATAATGAGAGGAATAGAACGGGGAGGTGATCTACAATGAAACAACTAGAGAAGAACCCGGTTCCCCTCAGGAGAACCCGGTTCCTCTAGTCCTCCAGTCACCTGACAGCCAGACAGGAAATGACCTCAGAGCCACAGGGGGCGGTCAGCATGGGCAGCAGGCTCTTGCCGTCCCATTTGGTGAGGTAGCAGGGGGGGGGCCTCCGGTCTCTCTTGTGGGGGATCTGGACCGTGTAGAGCCTCAAGGCCTCTTTCTGGTCTTCGACCCTCCCGAACCTGAAGCACAGCAAAGAGACTAGTGAGCGAGGGTCCAGGTGTCGTCCGTGGGTCCAAACCAGGAGAACCCAGACCTGCAGGCCATGTATCTGTAGGTCTTGTCCCCCATGTGGGGGACGGTGTCCTGCCAGCTGAGACCCGTCGCCAGCTGGGTTCCAGTCCACACACTGCAGGAGAAGTCCCGGCCCACCGTCACCAGGTGCTGCAGGAGAACACACCTTCAGTCTCTGTTACCTGAGGTCTGGAGCCCAGACCAAAGATCCTGGTGTCCAGACCAAAGATCCTAGTGTCCAGACCAAAGATCCTAGTGTCCAGACCAAAGATCTAGGCTCCAGACCAAAGATCCTAGTGTCCAGACCAAAGATCTAGGCTCCAGACCAAAGATCCTAGTGTCCAGACCAAAGATCTAGGCTCCAGACCAAAGATCCTAGTGTCCAGACCAAAGATCCTAGTGTCCAGACCAAAGATCTAGGCTCCAGACCAAAGATCCTAGTGTCCAGACCAAAGATCCTAGTGTCCAGACCAAAGATCTGGTGTCCAGACCAAAGATCCTAGTGTCCAGACCAAAGATCCTAGTGTCCAGACCAAAGATCCTAGTGTCCAGACCAAAGATCCTGGTGTCCAGACCAAAGATCCTGGTGTCCAGACCAAAGATCTGGGCTCCAGACCAAAGATCTGGTGTCCAGACCAAAGATCTGGGCTCCAGACCAAAGATCTGGGTTCCAGACCAAAGATCTAGGCTCCAGACCAAAGATCTGGGTTCCAGACCAAAGATCTGGTGTCCAGACCAAAGATCTGGTGTCCAGACCAAAGATCCTAGTGTCCAGACCAAAGATCTGGTGTCCAGACCAAAGATCCTAGTGTCCAGACCAAAGATCCTGGTGTCCAGACCAAAGATCCTAGTGTCCAGACCAAAGATCCTGGTGTCCAGACCAAAGATCCTAGTGTCCAGACCAAAGATCCTGGTGTCCAGACCAAAGATCTGGGCTCCAGACCAAAGATCTGGTGTCCAGACCAAAGATCCTAGTGTCCAGACCAAAGCTGGTGTCCAGACCAAAGATCTGGGCTCCAGACCAAAGATCTGGTGTCCAGACCAAAGATCCTAGTGTCCAGACCAAAGATCCTGGTGTCCAGACCAAAGATCCTAGTGTCCAGACCAAAGATCTGGGCTCCAGACCAAAGATCTGGTGTCCAGACCAAAGATCTGGTGTCCAGACCAAAGATCCTAGTGTCCAGACCAAAGATCTGGGCTCCAGACCAAAGATCTGGTGTCCAGACCAAAGATCTGGTGTCCAGACCAAAGATCCTAGTGTCCAGACCAAAGATCTGGGCTCCAGACCAAAGATCTGGTGTCCAGACCAAAGATCTGGGCTCCAGAACTGAGTTCTGGGCTCCAGACCAAAGATCCTGGTGTCCACACCAAAGATCTAGGCTCCAGACCAAAGATCTGGGTTCCAGACCAAAGATCTGGGTTCCAGACCAAAGATCCTGGTGTCCAGACCAAAGATCTAGGCTCCAGACCAAAGATCTAGGCTCCAGACCAAAGATCTGGGTTCCAGACCAAAGATCTGGGCTCCAGACCAATGATCTGGTCTCCAGACCAAAGATCTGGGTTCCAGACCAAAGATCTGGGTTCCAGACAAAAGATCTAGGCTCCAGACCAAAGATCTGGTCTCCAGACCAGCTGTGATGTAAGAACCTAGAGAGAGAACGGGTCTGTAGACCTGGAGAGGAGGAGGTCTCACCTTGTCCCAGGGCTCATGTCCAGGTCTTCTAGCTCTCCTTCATGTGCTTTGAAATCTAGTTTCTTCTTCAGGGAAGGAACCTGGAACCAGAAGAACCACGGAGAACCAGTCAGCAGGGGGCGACTTCCTGGTAGGCCTTTTACACTGTATGTCTGTAGAGCTCTACATACCGTATGTCTCTAGAGCTCTACATACCGTATGTCTCTAGAGTTCTATAGACATACAGCATGTAGAGCTCTACATACTGTATGTCTGTAGAGAGCTCTCGGTAAGCAGCTCTCCATACTGTATGGCGTCTACAGAGAGCTCTCTATAGACATACAGTATGTGAAATGTCCCCCACCCGGACGTGTCCATCCATGTCCCCAGTGCTTACCTCCCCCACCCGGACGTGTCCGTCCATGTCCCCAGTGCTTACCTCCCCCGCCCGGACGTGTCCGTCCATGTCCCCAGTGCTTACCTCCCCCACCCGGACGTGTCCGTCCATGTCCCCAGTGCCTACCTCCCCCGCCCGGACGTGTCCGTCCATGTCCCCAGTGCTTACCTCCCCCGCCCGGACGTGTCCGTCCATGTCCCCAGTGCTTACCTCCCCCACCCGGACGTGTCCGTCCATGTCCCCAGTGCCTACCTCCCCCGCCCGGACGTGTCCGTCCATGTCCCCAGTGCTTACCTCCCCCGCCCGGACGTGTCCGTCCATGTCCCCAGTGCTTACCTCCCCCACCCGGACGTGTCCGTCCATGTCCCCAGTGCCTACCTCCCCCCGCCCAACCCGGACGTGTCCGTCCATGTCCCCAGTGCTTACCTCCCCCGCCCGGACGTGTCCGTCCATGTCCCCAGTGCTTACCTCCCCCGCCCGGACGTGTCCGTCCATGTCCCCAGTGCTTACCTCCCCCACCCGGACGTGTCCGTCCATGTCCCCAGTGCCTACCTCCCCCGCCCGGGCGTGTCCGTCCATGTCCCCAGTGCTTACCTCCCACGCCCGGACGTGTCCGTCCATGTCCCCAGTGCTTACCTCCCCCGCCCAGACGTGTCCGTCCATGTCCCCAGTGCTTACCTCCCCCACCCGGACGTGTCCGTCCATGTCCCAGTGCTTACCTCCCACGCCCGGACGTGTCCATCCGTCCCCCCCGTCAGCAGCAGGGTCTGGTCCGGGCTGAAGCGGACCACCTTCTGTAGGGGGTCCTGGGGGTTCAGGTCTGACTGGACCTCCGCCAGGCTGCTCACGCTAATCTGAGCCGTCTCGTCCTTCATGTCCCCCGACGCCTCGGCTCCGTCCTTCTGGGTCTGACCTCTTCTGGCTCGTCTCCTGGTCCCTCCCTGCTGGACACTGTCCCCTGCTGGTCCTGGTCCTGGTCAGGAGGAGAGGGTAGAGGTAGCAGGGAGAGGGAGCAGGGAGAGGGTAGAGGGAGCAGGGAGAGGGTAGAGGTAGAGGTAGCAAGGAGAGGGAGCAGGGAGAGGGTAGAAAGTAGAGGGTAGAAGGTAGAGTGAGCAGGTAGCAGGTAGAAGGTAGAGGTAGAGGTAGAGGGTAGCAGGTAGAGGGAGCAGGGAGAGGGAGCAGGTAGAGGGTAGAAGGTAGAGGGAGCAGGTAGAGGGAGCAGGTAGAGGGTAGCAGGTAGAGGGAGCAGGTAGAGGGAGCAGGTAGAGTGAGCAGGTAGAGGGAGCAGGTAGAGGGAGCAGGTAGAGGGAGCAGGTAGAGGGTAGAAGGTAGAGGGAGCAGGTAGAGGGTAGAAGGTAGAGGGAGCAGGTAGAGGGTAGAAGGTAGAGGGTAGAAGGTAGAGGGAGCAGGTAGAGGGTAGAAGGTAGAGGGTAGAAGGTAGAGGGTAGAAGGTAGAGGGAGCAGGTAGAGGGTAGAAGGTAGAGGGAGCAGGTAGAGGGTAGAAGGTAGAGGGAGCAGGTAGAGGGTAGAAGGTAGAGGGAGCAGGTAGAAGGTAGAGGGAGCAGGTAGAGGGTAGAAGGTAGAGGGAGCAGGTAGAGGGTAGAAGGTAGAGGGAGCAGGTAGAGGGTAGAAGGTAGAGGGAGCAGGTAGAAGGTAGAGGGAGCAGGTAGAAGGTAGAGGGAGCAGGTAGAGGGTAGAAGGTAGAGGGAGCAGGTAGAGGGTAGAAGGTAGAGGGAGCAGGTAGAAGGTAGAGGTAGAGCCTCACCACTGCCTCCTCTCCGGGGGCCCTGGTGGAACCTCATCAGACAGCAGGTCCCGTCCTGCCCTGCAGCCAGGACTCCGCCCCCTGCAGCCTGGACTCCGCCCCCTGCAGCCAGGACTCCGCCCCCTACCGCCAGGTTCATGGTGGCCCGGGTGTCGGTGTCGTGGGAGTGAAGCAGGCTGGCGCTGTACTGCTGGTCCCCCACCAGCTGCAGGTCCAGGAAGTGCTGCAACAGGCCATCACAGACCTCCGTCACCCTCCATCACCCTCCATCACAGACCTCCGTCACCCTCCATCACAGACCTCGTCACCCTCCACCACAGACCTCCGTCACCCTCCACCACAGACCTCCGTCACCCTCCATCACCCTCCATCACAGACCTCCATCACAGACCTCCACCACAGACCTCCATCACCCTCCACCACAGACCTCCGTCACCCTCCATCACCCTCCACCACAAACCTCCATCACAGACCTCCATCACAGACCTCCACCACAGACCTCCATCCCAGACCTCCACCACAACCATCCATCACAGACCTCCATCACAACCATCCATCATAGCCATCCATCACAGACCTCCATCACAACCATCCATCACAGACCTCCATCACAACCATCCATCACAGACCTCCATCACAACCATCCATCATAGCCATCCATCACAGACCTCCATCACAGCCCTCCATCACAACCATCCATCACAACCATCCATCACAGACCTCCATCACAGCCATCCATCACAGACCTCCACCACAGAACTCCATCCCAACCATCCATCACAGACCTCCATCACAGCCCTCCATCACAACCATCCATCACAGACCTCCATCACATACCTCTACCACAGACCTCCATCACAGACCTCTACCACAGACCTCTACCACAACCCTCCATCAGACCTCCACCACAGACCTCCACCACAGACCTCCATCACAGACCTCCATCACAACCCTCCATCACAGGCCTCCACCACAGACCTCCACCACAACCCTCCACCAAAGACCTCCACCACAGACCTCCATCACAACCCTCCATCACAGACCTCCCCCACAGGCCTCCACCACAGGCCTCCACCACAGACCTCCACCACAACCCTCCACCACAGACCTCCATCACAGACCTCCATCACAACCCTCCATCACAGACCTCCCTCACAGACCTCCCTCACAGACCTCCATCACAACCCTCCACCACAGACCTCCACCACAGACCTCCACCACAGACCTCCACAGTCGTCAGAACTCACCACTGCGTTCTTGATGCCGGTCTTGGAGGCCCCGCCCCCCCCCGCCGTGATGACCAGCCCACTACCAGGGTCCACCTTGACGGAGTAGAGGGGGAAGGGGGCCCTGTAGAGGTCTGGAACCTTCTTCTTCCCCATCTTCTTCACAGACTGCGGAGTTCTACACCTGTGGGAAACACCACCTTCATCATGACAGGCTCAATGTGGTGCTTCTGCACCACCCGTAAGAAGATGATAGTGTTGAACACCTGACGTTGTGTCCCTGTCTCCATCAGCTACACCACCCTACACCGCCCTGTCTCCATCAGCTACATCACCCTGTCTCCATCAGCTACACCGCCCTGTCTCCCTCAGCTACACCGACCTGTCTCCATCAACACCACCCTGCCTCCATCAGCTACACCACCCTACACCACCCTGCCTCCATCAGCTACACCACCCTGTCTCCATCAGCTACACCGCCCTGTCTCCATCAGCTACACCACCCTACACCTCCCCGTTTCCATCAGCTACACCATCCTGTCTCCATCACTAACACCACCCTGTCTCCATCAGCTACACCGCCCTGTCTCCATCAGCTACACCACCCTGGCTCCATCAGTAACACCGCCCTGTCTCCATCAGCTAGATCACCCTGTCTCCATCAGTAACACCACCCTGTCTCCATCAGCTACACCGCCCTGTCTCCATCAGCTACACCACCCTACACCGCCCTGTCTCCATCAGCTACATCACCCTGTCTCCATCAGCTACACCACCCTGGCTCCATCAGTAACACCACCCTACACCGCCCTGTCTCCATCAGCTACACCACCCTACACCACCCAGTCTCCATCAGCTAGACCACCCTGTCTCCATCAGCTACACCGCCCTGTCTCCATCAGCTACACCACCCTACACCGCCCTGTCTCCATCAGCTACATCACCCTGTCTCCATCAGCTACACCGCCCTGTCTCCCTCAGCTACACCGACCTGTCTCCATCAACACCACCCTGCCTCCATCAGCTACACCACCCTACACCACCCTGCCTCCATCAGCTACACCACCCTGTCTCCATCAGCTACACCGCCCTGTCTCCATCAGCTACACCACCCTACACCTCCCCGTTTCCATCACCTACACCACCCTGTCTCCATCAGTATGACCACCCTGTCTCCATCAGCTACACCGCCCTGTCTCCATCAGCTACACCACCCTGGCTCCATCAGTAACACCGCCCTGTCTCCATCAGCTAGATCACCCTGTCTCCATCAGTAACACCACCCTGTCTCCATCAGCTACACCGCCCTGTCTCCATCAGCTACACCACCCTACACCGCCCTGTCTCCATCAGCTACACCACCCTACACCACCCTGTCTCCATCAGCTAGACCACCCTGTCTCCATCAGTAACACCGCCCTGTCTCCATCAGCTAGATCACCCTGTCTCCATCAGCTAGACCACCCTGTCTCCATCAGCTACACCGCCCTGTCTCCATCAGCTACACCACCCTGGCTCCATCAGTAACACCACCGTCTCCATCAGCTACACCGCCCTGTCTCCATCGTACTAAAGGAAAACACCTCCACCAGCGTGCTAATGTAGCTCCATGTAGCTCCATGTAGCTCCATGTAGCAGCTCGTTAGCCGCCAGCTCACCGATGATACTCCCGTTAAAACGCCTACCTGCGGTCGGTCGCTTTGTTCTACAGAAGCAGATGGAGGAGCTGCAGGTGGAGGTGAGTTTACTCCATCCTGACGTGTCAGCGACGAGTGTTTCTCACGAGAACGAGTCAAGCGCTACAGGCTAACGACATGCTAACCGCCACTGGACGCGCACTTCCTGACCTACACGTCGGCAACACGACGGCACGTGACGTGACGTAATCTGCGTGATGACGTATGCGTGGACCAGAATACCTGGTTTATTATTCAGATAAAAATGCTAATTTTACTGCTTTTAGAATAGAATAGAATAGAATAGAATAGAATAGAATAGAATAATTGTATTGATCCTTGAGGGAAATTCTTTCGTCTTTTAGACGAACCAGAGGAAATTCCAGGAATAAAAATAATATCAAACAGCTTCCCTTTCACCAGATTTGACCAATTAATATGTATGTCTTTATTAATTAGACTAGTTTCCATTTTGTTTCACACTAGTTTGTAAAGTTTAGACCAACGTGAGTTAGAAATTAACTCGTAAGTTAAATCTGTGCTTGACGACTAGTGAACATTGTTCAGCTCACTAGTTTACCTGTTAAACGTTCACTTTCACTTTTCATCACTGGTTTCTTTCTTTCTTATATTGTTATTTAGCTTGTGAGCTAAAAATGTTTTTGTTTCCCCAGGACTGTGTGCGTGTGTGCGTGTGCGTGTGTGTGTGAGCGTGTGAGTGTTGGGGGGGGGGGGGGTATTTTGACGCTCGGCGGAAGTGGCGCCCTCAGCTCGGGCAGCTTGACGGTGAAAGTGTTCGGTGTGTTCTGCGGGGAAAACGGCGCCGAGCAGCGGGAGAACGTGAGCCGGATGAGGCCACCTTTCCCCGGCCATCCCCGCTCCGTGTGACGCGGCCGCGCCGAGCAGCACCGGGCGTTGGCGGCGGTCGTCGCGGCCCCGCTGACCACCACATCTGTCCGGGAGCAGCGATCCCGCCCGGGGGAGCGGAGCCCCGGAGCCCCGGAGCCCCGGAGCCCCGGCCGCTCGCACGGTAAGAGGAGGAGGCTGAGCGCCGCCCGGGGCTCCGGGGCTCCGGGGCTCCGGGCGGGAGGAGGTGGAGGTTCTCCGGGGAGGGGGGGGCGAGCCCCGGCGGCCAGAGACGCTGCGGCCGCGGCCATTAGCGTGCTGGACAGGGTTCTGACCACAGACATGAAGCACTAGATGCCTCGCAGCGCCGCTCGTGACGCGCTGCAGCGCCGCCATCTTGGAGAGGTCTCCCGCTGGAGGAACTGAAAGGTCCCAGGCGAGCAGAGCAACAAAAAACGTTTGTTGCTCGTTTCCCGGTCCGCGTATCAACAGAAGTGATGCCTCATCGTGAAGCTGACTGAAAGATCTATCCCCCGGAAACCTCATTGGAACATTCTAGGGGGGAGGAAAGGGTCTTCCCCGGGACAGAGTTTCCCCTCAGCTTTAACATGAGGTACTACTTGTGTTGCGACGTGGACGAACAAGCGAGATGTTCAAGTTTTAGTGGATCTTCTCGCCCGGGTCGTTGTGTGCAGCAGCAGCGGGAGACCCATCCAAGATGGCGGCGCCGGAGGCACGTCGCGTCAACGGGCGCTGATAGGCTGTGCGGCGTCTCGCGCTTCTGTCTCTGCCTCTGACCACCTGACGTCCCCGGTGCGGAGGATCGCCGTGGTTCTACCGGGAGGCTGCAGGAGCCACCGGGGGGGGGGGGGGGGGTCCAGGAGTCCAGGAGCCCCAGGAGCCCCCGGAACCCCAGCTTCCTCTGTTACATCTTTTGAGCTTTTTTATGCAATTTCGTCAAATAACTGTTTTGTCTGAGGACAAATCCAGGAATTCTACAAATTGAGTGCTGCTGAACTCGTCGTCACGTCTAAACCAAGAGACAAACTTCACACAAGTTAGTTGTTTCAACTTGAAGACGTGAGAGGAGGGACATATGACCTGACGAGGACAACATGTCCAACTTGAAGACGTGAGAGGAGGGACATATGACCTGACGAGGACAACATGTCCAACTTGAAGACGTGAGAGGAGGGACATATGACCTGACAAGGACAACATGTCCAACTTCAGTCTGTCCGTTGCTTTGACGTTCCTCCTGCGAGGACAAAAGACAAAACAGGATCAGAACACAGTAACTGACCTGTATTTCCTTTATTGCTTCTTTTTACCCTCCTGACCTGGTCTGACCCGGACCCTGGTCTGACCAGGACTCTGGTCTGACCTGGACCCTGGTCTGACCCGGACCCTGGTCTGACCTGGACTCTGGTCTGACCTGGATCCTGGTCCTTTCTCTTCCTGGTGACTGAAATAAAACTTGTTGGAGGTGTTAACCCCCTGTGTCCTGTCCCTGTCCTGTCCCTGTGTGTCCTGTCCCTGTCCCTGTCCCTGTCCTGTCCCTGGGTCTGCAGGTCCTACGAGGTGTGGCGATGCAAGGCGCCCCGGCACAGAGGCCCAGTAGCAGACCACCATGTAGACCAGCACAGTTGCCGGGCGACCAGGGAGACGAGGACGACTGCTGTGACGTGAAGCGGAGCGGAATGGAGGCCAGCCGCCGCCCAGGGCTCCCGCTGCAGGAGGGGGCGGGTCCCGGCCGCTGATTGGCTCTCGTGGGTGCAGAGTGGGCGGGGCCAGTGTGAGTCTGTGACACGGGACTGGGCGAGTTAAAGGCCTGCAGTGGAGGGAGAGAGAGAGAGAGAGAGAGAGGACCTGGACATGTAATGGGACGTGTCTCTGGCTCTCCGTCCTCACGGTCCTGACGCCTGGCGGTCCAGACGGTCCAGACGGTGGCTCTCGGTCCAGACGGTCCAGACGGTGGCTCTCGGTCCAGACGGTCCAGACGGTGGCTCTCGGTCCAGACGGTGGCTCTCGGTCCAGACGGTCCAGACGGTGGCTCTCGGTCCAGACGGTGGCTCTCGGTCCAGACGGTCCAGACGGTGGCTCTCGGTCCAGACGGTGGCTCTCGGTCCAGACGGTCCAGACGGTGGCTCTCGGTCCAGACGGTGGCTCTCGGTCCAGACGGTCCAGACGGTGGCTCTCGGTCCAGACGGTCCAGACGGGGGGAGGAAACGACTGTGAAGCAGCTGATGTTCCCCCGAGACCCCCTTTAGGCCTGGTGGTCCCCCCCGGCCATGCCCCGGAACCGGGCCTTCTCGGAGCCGGAGTACTCTGCGGAGTACTCTGCGGACTGCTCGGTGACGCTGCCCTCCGACCCGGGCCGGGCGGCGGGCCGGGCCCAGGACGTGACGGTGCGCAGCTCCGGCTGCTGCCTGTGCCTGCCGCGCTTCCTGCGCCTCACCTTCTCCCCGGAGTCCCTGGAGAACCTGTACCAGACCTACTTCCGGCGCCAGCGCCACGAGACCCTGCTGGTGCTGGTGGTGTTCTCCGCCCTGTTCGACGGCTACGTCCTGGCCATGTGCGCCCCCGTCTACACCGCCGACAAGCTGGCCTCCGTGCTGGTGGCGTCGGCGGGGCTGGCGGCCGACGCGGCGCTCTACCTGCTGTGCCGCTCCGGCCTGCTGCCGGACCGGGTGTGGCGGCGCGTGGTGCCCTACGCCCTGTGGGTGCTGATCGCCGCCCAGGTGTTCTGCTACCTGGGCCTGAGCTACGCCCGCTTCCACCAGGCCAGCGACACGGTGGGCTGGCAGGCCTTCTTCTCCTTCTCCTGCTTCCTCACGCTGCCGCTGCGCCTCACGCCCATCCTGCTCCTCAGCGCCCTGTCCTGCAGCGTCCACACCCTGGTGCTGGGCGTCACCATCGCCCAGCAGCAGCAGGACGAGCTGCAGGGGGCCGCGCTGGGGCGACAGGTCAGTGGGACGCACACTGACTCACACTGACTCACACTGACACACACTCTGACGCACACTGACTCACACTGACACACACTCTGACGCACACTGACTCACACTGACTCACACTGACACACTCTGACTCACACTGACTCACACTGACACACACTGACACACACTGAGACACACTGAGACACACTGACTCACACTGACACACACTGACTCACACTGACACACTCTGACTCACACTGAGACACTCTGACTCACACTGACTCACACTGACACACACTGACACACACTGAGACACACTGACACACTCTGACGCACACTGACTCACACTGACTCACACTGACACACTCTGACTCACACTGACACACTCTGACTCACACTGACTCACACTGAGACACACTGAGACACACTGACTCACACTGACACACACTGACTCACACTGACACACTCTGACTCACACTGAGACACTCTGACTCACACTGACGCACACTGACACACACTGACTCACACTGAGACACACTGACTCACACTGACACACACTGACTCACACTGACACACACTGACTCACACTGAGACTCTGACGCACACTGACACACACTGAGACACACTGACACACACTGACTCACACTGACACACTCTGACTCACACTGACACACACTGACTCACACTGACTCACACTGAGACACACTGACTCACTCTGACACACACTGACTCACTCTGACTCACTCACACTGACACACTCTGACTCACACTGACTCACACTGAGACACTCTGACTCACACTGAGACACTCTGACTCACACTGAGACACTCTGACTCACTCACACTGACACACTCTGACTCACACTGAGACACTCTGACTCACACTGACTCACACTGACACACTCTGACTCACACTGTCACACTGACTCACACTGACACACACTGACACACTCTGACTCACACTGACTCACTCTGACTCACACTCACTCACACTGACACACTCTGACTCACACTGACACACTCTGACTCACACTGACTCACACTGACACACACTGACTCACACTGACACACTCTGACTCACACTGACACACTCTGACACACTCTGACTCACACTGACACACACTGACACACACTGACTCACACTGACACACTCTGACTCACACTGACACACTCTGACTCACACTGACACACACTGACTCACTCTGACACACACTGACTCACACTCTGACTCACACTGACACACACTGACACACTCTGACTCACACTGACACACACTGACTCACTCTGACACACACTGACTCACTCTGACTCACACTGACACACACTGACTCACACTGAGACACACTGACACACTCTGACTCACTCTGACACACACTGACTCACACTGACACACACTGACTCACTCTGATTCACTCACACTGACACACTCTGACTCACACTGAGACACTCTGACTCACACTGAGACACTCTGACTCACACTGACTCACACTGAGACACTCTGACTCACTCTGACTCACTCACACTGACACACTCTGACTCACACTGAGACACTCTGACTCACACTGACACACACTGACACACACTGACACACTCTGACTCACACTGTCACACTGACTCACACTGACTCACACTGACACACTCTGACTCACACTCACTCACACTGACACACTCTGACTCACACTGACACACTCTGACACACTCTGACTCACACTGACACACTCTGACTCACACTGACACACTCTGACTCACACTGACACACTCTGACTCACACTGACACACTCTGACTCACACTGACACACTCTGACTCACACTGACACACACTGACACACACTGACTCACACTGACTCACACTGACTCACACTGACACACTCTGACTCACACTGACACACACTGACTCACTCTGACTCACTCTGACACACACTGACTCACACTGACACACACTCACACACTGACACACACTGACACACACTGACTCACACTGACACACACTGACTCACACTGACTCACACTGACTCACACTGACACACTGACACACACTGACACACACTGACTCACACTGACACACACTCTGACACACTCTGACACACACTGACTCACACTGACTCACACTGACACACACTGACTCACACTGACACACACTGACACACACTGACACACTCTGACTCACACTGACACACTCTGACTCACACTGACTCACACTGACACACTCTGACTCACACTGACTCACACTCACTCACACTGACACACTCTGACTCACACTGACACACTCTGACTCACACTGACACACTCTGACTCACACTGACACACACTGACTCACACTGACACACACTGACACACTCTGACTCACACTGACACACACTGACTCACACTGACACACACTGACTCACTCTGACACACACTGACACACTCTGACTCACACTGACACACTCTGACTCACACTGACTCACACTGACTCACACTGACACACACTGACTCACACTGACTCACACTGACACACACTGACTCACACTGACTCACACTGACTCACACTGACTCACACTGACACACACTGACTCACACTGAGACACACTGACTCACACTGACACACACTGACTCACACTGACTCACACTGACACACTCTGACTCACACTGACACACTCTGACTCACACTGACTCACACTGACACACACTGACTCACACTGAGACACACTGAGACACACTGACTCACACTGACACACACTGACTCACACTGACACACTCTGACTCACACTGAGACACTCTGACTCACACTGACGCACACTGACACACACTGACTCACACTGAGACACACTGACTCACACTGACACACACTGACTCACACTGACACACACTGACTCACACTGAGACTCTGACGCACACTGACACACACTGAGACACACTGACACACACTGACTCACACTGACACACTCTGACTCACACTGACACACACTGACTCACACTGACTCACACTGAGACACACTGACTCACTCTGACACACACTGACTCACTCTGACTCACTCACACTGACACACTCTGACTCACACTGACTCACACTGAGACACTCTGACTCACACTGAGACACTCTGACTCACACTGAGACACTCTGACTCACTCACACTGACACACTCTGACTCACACTGAGACACTCTGACTCACACTGACTCACACTGACACACTCTGACTCACACTGTCACACTGACTCACACTGACACACACTGACACACTCTGACTCACACTGACTCACTCTGACTCACACTCACTCACACTGACACACTCTGACTCACACTGACACACTCTGACTCACACTGACTCACACTGACACACACTGACTCACACTGACACACTCTGACTCACACTGACACACTCTGACACACTCTGACTCACACTGACACACACTGACACACACTGACTCACACTGACACACTCTGACTCACACTGACACACTCTGACTCACACTGACACACACTGACTCACTCTGACACACACTGACTCACACTCTGACTCACACTGACACACACTGACACACTCTGACTCACACTGACACACACTGACTCACTCTGACACACACTGACTCACTCTGACTCACACTGACACACACTGACTCACACTGACTCACACTGACTCACACTGAGACACACTGACACACTCTGACTCACTCTGACACACACTGACTCACACTGACACACTCTGACTCACACTGACACACACTGACTCACACTGACACACTCTGACTCACACTGACACACTCTGACACACTCTGACTCACACTGACACACACTGACACACACTGACTCACACTGACACACTCTGACTCACACTGACACACACTGACTCACACTCTGACTCACACTGACACACACTGACACACTCTGACTCACACTGACACACACTGACTCACTCTGACACACACTGACTCACTCTGACTCACACTGACACACACTGACTCACACTGACTCACACTGACTCACACTGAGACACACTGACACACTCTGACTCACTCTGACACACACTGACTCACACTGACACACACTGACTCACTCTGATTCACTCACACTGACACACTCTGACTCACACTGAGACACTCTGACTCACACTGAGACACTCTGACTCACACTGACTCACACTGAGACACTCTGACTCACTCTGACTCACTCACACTGACACACTCTGACTCACACTGAGACACTCTGACTCACACTGACACACACTGACACACACTGACACACTCTGACTCACACTGTCACACTGACTCACACTGACACACACTGACTCACACTGACACACTCTGACTCACACTCACTCACACTGACACACTCTGACTCACACTGACACACTCTGACACACTCTGACTCACACTGACACACTCTGACTCACACTGACACACTCTGACTCACACTGACACACTCTGACTCACACTGACACACTCTGACTCACACTGACACACTCTGACACACACTGACACACACTGACTCACACTGACACACTCTGACTCACACTGACACACACTGACTCACTCTGACTCACTCTGACACACACTGACTCACACTCTGACTCACACTGACACACACTCACACACTGACACACACTGACACACACTGACTCACACTGACACACACTGACTCACACTGACTCACACTGACACACTGACACACACTGACTCACACTGACTCACACTGACACACACTCTGACACACTCTGACACACACTGACTCACACTGACTCACACTGACACACACTGACTCACACTGACACACACTGACTCACTCTGACACACACTGACACACTCTGACTCACACTGACACACTCTGACTCACACTGACTCACACTGACTCACACTGACACACTCTGACTCACACTCACTCACACTGACACACTCTGACTCACACTGACACACTCTGACTCACACTGACACACTCTGACTCACACTGACTCACACTGACACACACTGACACACTCTGACTCACACTGACACACACTGACTCACACTGACACACACTGACTCACTCTGACACACACTGACACACTCTGACTCACACTGACACACTCTGACTCACACTGACTCACACTGACTCACACTGACACACTCTGACTCACACTGACTCACACTCACTCACACTGACACACTCTGACTCACACTGACACACTCTGACTCACACTGACACACACTGACTCACACTGACACACACTGACACACACTGACACACACTGACACACACTGACACACACTGACACACTCTGACACACTCTGACACACACTGACTCACTCTGACTCACTCTGACACACACTGACTCACACTCTGACTCACACTGACACACACTCACACACTGACACACACTGACTCACACTGACACACACTGACTCACACTGACTCACACTGACACACACTGACACACACTGACACACACTCTGACACACACTCTGACACACTCTGACTCACACTGACACACTCTGACACACAGCTTCACACACACACACACACACACACACACACACACACACACATCTCCATGCAGACACAGTAAAGAGATTGTAGGTTAAAGTTCACCAGTCTTTCCTCCAGTCCAGCAGTTTGCAGGCTCCCGGTCAGCCAACCTGGCAACCCGCTGTTTAGCTGCAGAATCACCACTGTGGTCAAAATTCAGCTTTTCAAAGTAAAGCTATTGACTTTCACTTTTGTCAGGAAACTTTTAAAGTGAAACTTTCTACTTTATTATTATTCCGCTGGGTGTTACGCTGCTGCTCCGGTAGCAGAGTGAAAATAACAACAACAAAAAGAAGTAAACAAAATTACATGCATTTTTTTTACGTATTAAACGTTTCAAATCAATTCACTAAATGAATGCGTTCTTTTTGAAGGCAGTAATATATATATAATCTCCACAGTGAGAATCATTTCAGTGCAGCAGCCCTGCAGTGTTTATTTTATTTATCACAAAAGTAAATTGAATAAGCTTACTGTGCTATTAATTTCCCCTGCGAGCAGTTAGCGTGTCAATAAAAGGAAAATGATCAGCACATTGGTTATATAATGTTATGATAGAACTGTTCTGGTGATGACACGTGTGCCACATATTGTATAGATCGGATGAACAAATTCTATGTTATATATATATATATAATTACATCATTCTAAGGAAAACGTGCCTGTTGCTGCAGAAGATCTGCTGAACAAAAAGGCAGAAGATGTCAGTGATGCTGTTTTCTGTGTTTATTGTGAAAGAGGTGGTTCCATCGCTTCACCAACAAACAAACTCGCCTTGGTTTTGCAAATTGTCACATATGAGTTGAAACAGTGGAAACACTGGACTCTGCTGTTGCACAACGTCCTCGTGCTTCAGGCCACGTTCAGGAACATCGACGTTTCAGGACGGTTTTCAGCCGCCGCCGCTGCCAGGCGATCAATAACCTCCGTCAATAACCTCCGTCAATAACCTCCGTCAATAACCTCCGTCAATAACCTCCGTCAATAACGTCCCGTCTCATCGCTTCACTTTAAACATCCAGCGTACGTCTGTAAAAGAGTTTCCTCTGAACTCTGCAGCCAAAATGAAACAAACATCTGAGTTTTATCACTCAGGAAGCTGTTCAGTAGTTTTAATATTAAAATAGATTAGAACTCATCAGGAAGCTGTTCAGTAGTTTTAATATTAAAACAGATTAGAACTCATCAGGAAGCTGTTCAGTAGTTTTAATATTAAAACAGATTAGAACCCATCAGGAAGCTGTTCAGTAGTTTTAATATTAAAATAGATTAGAACTCATCAGGAAGCTGTTCAGTAGTTTTAATATTAAAACAGATTAGAACCCATCAGGAAGCTGTTCAGTAGTTTTAATATTAAAATAGATTAGAACCCATCAGGAAGCTGTTCAGTAGTTTTAATATTAAAATAGATTAGAACTCATCAGGAAGCTGTTCAGTAGTTTTAATATTAAAACAGATTAGAACCCATCAGGAAGCTGTTCAGTAGTTTTAATATTAAAACAGATTAGAACTCATCAGGAAGCTGTTCAGTAGTTTTAATATTAAAACAGATTAGAACCCATCAGGAAGCTGTTCAGTAGTTTTAATATTAAAATAGATTAGAACTCATCAGGAAGCTGTTCAGTAGTTTTAATATTAAAACAGATTAGAACCCATCAGGAAGCTGTTCAGTAGTTTTAATATTAAAATAGATTAGAACTCATCAGGAAGCTGTTCAGTAGTTTTAATATTAAAATAGATTAGAACCCATCAGGAAGCTGTTGAGTAGTTTTAATATTAAAATAGATTAGAACCCATCAGGAAGCTGTTCAGTAGTTTTAATATTAAAATAGATTAGAACCCATCAGGAAGCTGTTCAGTAGTTTTAATATTAAAATAGATTAGAACTCATCAGGAAGCTGTTCAGTAGTTTTAATATTAAAACAGATTAGAACTCATCAGGAAGCTGCTGAACCTTTATTGCCGATATTAGATTATTTTACAGGCCCGTCCAGGGTTGGAGTCACTCAGCTGCTTCTTGTACAGTTATTATATACAAGTTATATATATGTAGAAGTTTGAACATGAAAAAAGTAAATAAAAAAAAATGGAACTTGAAAACGGGATTTGAGTGAAAAGAACAAGATAATAATCTGAAAACATTAAACTTGTACCTGAAAAAAATAACAGCTTCATTTAAAAATATATATTTAAGAGTGAAAAATGAAAATAAAGGATTTTATCAAAAGAATATCGGAGCCGAATCAAAATAATATGAACATTATTGAACATTCAGTTTCAAAATGTTTTTTTCAATCACTTTTTTTTTTTCCCCAAATGAACAAACCTTTTGACCTTTTGTGAAGTCCACACTGCTGTCTGTCTGTCTGTCTCTGTCTGTCTGTCTGTCTGTCTCTCTGTCTGTCTGTCTGTCTGTCTGTCTGTCTGTCTGTCTGTCTGTCTGTCTGTCTGTCTGTCCTTTATGAAGTCTGTCTGTCTGTCTGTCTGTCTGTCTGTCTGTCTGTCTGTCCTTTATGAAGTCTGTCCGTCTGTCTGTCCTTTATGAAGTCTGTCCGTCTGAAAGCGTCATGGAATCAGAACCAAACATGAATTTAGAACAAATGACAACATTTGAAAACAAAACTTATTTCCTACTTTCACATGAGCCTCTAGACGGGAGGAGGACGGGAGGAGGAGGGGAGGAGGGGAAGACATGAGGACAGGAGGAGGGGTGGACGGGAGGAGGAGGGGAGGACAGGAGGAGGGGAGGACATGAGGACAGGAGGAGGGGAAGACATGAGGACAGGAGGAGGGGAGGACATGAGGACAGGAGGAGGGGAGGACATGAGGACAGGAGGAGGGGAAGACATGAGGACAGGAGGAGGGGAGGACATGAGGACAGGAGGAGGGGAGGACATGAGGACAGGAGGAGGGGAAGACATGAGGACAGGAGGAGGGGAAGACATGAGGACAGGAGGAGGGGAGGACATGAGGACAGGAGGAGGGGAAGACATGAGGACAGGAGGAGGGGAGGACAGGAGGAGGGGAGGACATGAGGACAGGAGGAGGGGAAGACATGAGGACAGGAGGAGGGGAAGACATGAGGACAGGAGGAGGGGAAGACATGAGGACAGGAGGAGGGGAGGACAGGAGGAGGGGAAGACATGAGGAGGAGGGGAGGACATGAGGACAGGAGGAGGGGAGGACATGAGGACAGGAGGAGGGGAGGACAGGAGGAGGGGAGGACATGAGGACAGGAGGAGGGGAAGACATGAGGAGGACAGGAGTGGTTTTGGTAGAAGGTTTGTAATGTAAACAACGGAACCAGTCTACATGTGTCCTGTCCCCCCAGCTGCTGGCCAACATGGTGGTCTACACGTGTGCCATCACGGTGGGGGTCATGTCCTACTACATGGCCGACCGGAAGCACCGCAAGGCCTTCCTGGAGGCAAGGCAGTCCCTGGAGGTCAAGCTCAACCTGGAGGAGCAGAGCCAGCAGCAGGTCAGAGGTCACAGGGTTCTGGACCGGCTCGGGGGTCTGGACCGGCTCGGGGGTCTGGGCACGCTCACACTGCGTTCCACCGCACTTCCTGTCCCGGGACGGGTTTTCACTTGGTCCGGGACGGGTTTTCACCTGGTCCGACTTTAAAGTAGTGACGGTACGGAAAGAACCCGCGACTCTCCGCTGAGCTAGCTAGCACCGAGGGGCGGGTCTGGGGGAGGAGCCACGGCGACGCCGCCTGCTGATTGGTCGTGACCATCGTCACTCTGGACCTGCGGCCATGTTTAATCATTTCATGGTACATCTCTTGCTTACATGAGCTGCTTTGATCACTGGTTGTTTACATGAGCTGCTTTGATCACTGGTTGTTTACATGAGCTGCTGTGATCACTGGTTGTTTACATGAGCTGCTGTGATCACTGGTTGTTTACATGAGCTGCTTTGATCACTGGTTGTTTACATGAGCTGCTGTGATCACTGGTTGTTTACATGAGCTGCTGTGATCACTGGTTGTTTACATGAGCTGCTTTGATCACTGGTTGTTTACATGAGCTGCTTTGATCACTGGTTGTTTACATGAGCTGCTTTGATCACTGGTTGTTTACATGAGCTGCTGTGATCACTGGTTGTTTACTTGAGCTGCTTTGATCACTGGTTGTTTACATGAGCTGCTTTGATCACTGGTTGTTTACATGAGCTGCTTTGATCACTGGTTGTTTACATGAGCTGCTGTGATCACTGGTTGTTTACTTGAGCTGCTTTGATCACTGGTTGTTTACATGAGCTGCTTTGATCACTGGTTGGTTCGTCAGCTGGTTTGTTGAAACGCCGGCGACTGAACATCGTTCCCCCGTCGAGACACGCCCCTCCAGACACTTGAGGGCAAAAATAAATCAATCCGTTTCTTTCATGTCTATCTTGAAGGGGACTTGTTGTTCTTTGTGACATCACGAGTGGTAAAGTGGTGGTTTGAGGAGTTAAACTGAGGACGAGGCTGAATCCAGGCGGACGGAGGGAAGCTCTCTCTCTCTGCTCCGACCGGCAGCTGACGGAGCTGACGGAGAGGCGGAGAAGCAACAAGCGGTCGGCTGTGTGATTACAGCCAACGCCATCTCAGGAGACCTGTTGCCACGGCAACCGGCAGCCGAAGGATGACCCTTGACTGGTCGGAGGCCCTCCTTTCTCTCCAGCCTCCTGGTTTTATCAGACCTCCTCCTTCCTTTTTTCTCCTCCATCACCACCACTCACTACACCTCCTCTCTCGCTCCGCCTGTGTGGAGCGTCTGTTCCAAAAATAGCCCTGGGGGGGGTCGTCCGGCAAGCATCTTGAAGATTCATCTGATGTCGCCGCTGCAGGTTCTAACAGGTGGAGGAACTGCTTCATCTCAGAACACCGTCAGTGTGGAACCTCCAACCGTCTGTTCCTCACAACCTATTCTAATATTATAGGAGGGGGGGGGGGGGGGGGGGGGGGGGACGCAAGAATCACGGTTCCGTACTCGGTTAATGGAAAATGAAAAAAAAAAAATATTTTCCTTTTTTACCTCACCCTCTGCCGTGCCGCAACCATACCGTACCCTCCCCCTCTGCCGTACCGTACCGTACCCTCCCCCTCTGCCGTACCGTAACCATACCGTACCCTCCCCCTCTACCATACCGTACCCTCCCCCTCTACCATACCGTACCCTCCCTCTCTGCCATACCGTACCGTACCCTCCCCCTCTGCCGTACCGTACCCTCCCCCCGTTCCATCGTAGTAAACACCGCGCGGTGGAACCGCAGCACAAGACGACAGAAGGACTGTTGAGTTCTGCATCCCAGAACCCAGCTGGTCCTCAGTGAGTCCAGATTTGGTCCCTGAAGGGACTCAGCTGATCAGGTAGAACTTCCTCACCTGGTCCACCAGCGAGTGACGACTGGAGAGGAGGAGCAGGAATGATAGGGTCAGGAGGGTCAGGGTCAGGAGGGTCAGGGTCAGGGGTCAGGGGTCATGGAGCGTAGAGTCCCTGGTTCAGTCCGGTTCCACTGACTAGAACCGTCATATCAGTCACTTCTACAGGATCCAACAAAATAAATGGTTTCATTAGATGTTTATGATTTACCCACTGACCCTACCCCCTACCCCCTACCCCCCACAATCCTAACACCCACCCCCCCCCCCAGGAGCGCCTCCTCCTGTCCATCCTGCCGAAGCACATAGCGGACGAGATGCTGCAGGACATGAAGAAGGAGCCGAGTCAGAAGGAGATGCAGCAGTTCAACACCATGTACATGTACAGGCACGAGAACGTGAGGTAAGGCGCCTCCGGCGCGGCTTCACTGTGCCCGCAGAGGCCCCGCCTCCTTACCTCGGTGTGTCTTCTGCCCCGGCAGCATCCTGTTCGCCGACATCGTGGGTTTCACCCAGCTGTCGTCGTCCTGCAGCGCCCAGGAGCTCGTCAAGCTGCTCAACGAGCTCTTCGCTCGCTTCGACAAGCTGGCCGCCGTGAGTCCCCCGGGCCCCCAGACCCACCGGGTCCTGTCCTGGAGGGACCGGGCCCCCAGACCCACCGGGTCCTGTCCTGGAGGGACCGGGCCCCCAGACCCTGGAGGGACCGGGTCCCCAGAGGGACCGGGTCCTGTCCTGGAGGGACCCGACCCCCCAGACCCTGGGGGGACCGGGTCCTGTCCTGGAAACAGCAGGACCAGGGTCCTCTGACCTCCTGACATCAGAGGTCAGAGGTTCAGGGTCACCGGGTCACTGGTTGTGAACTACAACAATCTTCAACATTACATCATGGTGGTTGTTGACAAACATCACGTTAAAACAAACAAAGTACAGCGAAGAGTTTCAGTGAACGTTGTGTCCAACCTTCGGTCCAGTTTCTCCGACATCATGAGTCTAGTTGGTTTTTAATGGTTCTGGAATTAATCACAGTAAAGTTCTTACAATGTCTTATGAACCAACACGTCACTTTCTGTTTGTTACTACAAAATAAATGTATATATGATGTAATACTTTATGTAGTTTATATATTGAACAGCCGACATTGACGACAAAACACTGATCCATTCAGACCGTCGTTATTAATTATTACAAAATATGTTTGATTCTGCTGAGTCGTACAAGATGTTTGTTCACAAAACCTTCATCTGAGGAGTATTTCTGTCTTTGCTCCTTCGGGTGTTGGAGCCTAAAGTCTGTGCCTCCGTCAGAAATACCACCAGCTGAGGATCAAGATCCTGGGCGACTGTTACTACTGTATCTGTGGGCTGCCGGGCTACCGGGAGGACCACGCCGCCTGCTCCATCAGGATGGGGCTGGCCATGGTGGAGGCCATCTCGTGAGTCCCGGGCCGCTGGGATGGGGGGCGGGTGGAGGCTGCGTGACAACCCCCAACTGTCAGGTCTGCTTCGATGTGGGCCGGGTGGAGGCGGTGGAGGTGGTAGAGGTGATGGAGGGGGTGGAGGTGGTGGGGGCGATGGAGGGGGTGGGGACGGGTGGAGGTGGTAGAGGCAGTGAGGGTGGTGGAGGGGGTGGGGCCGGGTGGAGGCGGTAGAGGCGGTGGGGGCGATGGAGGGGGTGGAGGTGATGGAGGGGGTGGGGACGGGTGGAGGTGGTAGAGGCGATGGAGGGGGTGGGGACGGGTGGAGGCGGTGGGGGCGATGGAGGGGGTTGGGACGGGTGGAGGTGGTAGAGGGGGTGGGGACGGGTGGAGGTGGTAGAGGCAGTGAGGGCGATGGAGGGGGTGGGGATGGGTGGAGGTGGTAGAGGGGGTGGGGACGGGTGGAGGTGGTAGAGGCAGTGAGGGTGATGGAGGGGGTGGGGACGGGTGGAGGTGGTAGAGGCGGTGGAGGTGGTAGACGGGGTGGGGACGGGTGGAGGTGGTGGGGGCGATGGAGGGGGTGGGGACGGGTGGAGGTGGTAGAGGCGGTGGGGGCGATGGAGGTGGTGGGGACGGGTGGAGGTGGTAGAGGCGGTGGGGGCGATGGAGGGGGTGGGGACGGGTGGAGGTGGTAGAGGCGGTGGGGGCGATGGAGGGGGTGGGGACGGGTGGAGGTGGTAGAGGCGGTGGGGGGCGATGGAGGGGGTGGGGATGGGTGGAGGTGGTAGAGGCAGTGAGGGTGATGGAGGGGGTGGGGACGGGTGGAGGTGGTAGAGGCGGTGGAGGTGGTAGACGGGGTGGGGACGGGTGGAGGTGGTAGAGGCGGTGGGGGCGATGGAGGGGGTGGGGACGGGTGGAGGTGGTAGAGGCGGTGGGGGGCGATGGAGGGGGTGGGGACGGGTGGAGGTGGTCGAGGCGATGGAGGTGGTGGGGACGGGTGGAGGTGGTCGAGGCGATGGAGGGGGTGGGGACGGGTGGAGGTGGTAGAGGCGGTGGGGGGCGATGGAGGTGGTGGGGACGGGTGGAGGTGGTAGAGGTGGTGGGGGCGATGGAGGTGGTGGGGACGGGTGGAGGTGGTAGAGGCGGTGGGGGCGATGGAGGGGGTGGGGACGGGTGGAGGTGGTAGAGGCGGTGGAGGGGGTGGGGACGGGTGGAGGTGGTAGAGGGGGTGGGGACGGGTGGAGGTGGTGGGGGCGACGGCCTCTGGCTGACGATGACGGGTCGTTAAGATGGAATCTAGGACTCAACACTTGCACCTGTGCAGGTACGTGCGGGAGAAGACCCAGACGGACGTGGACATGAGGGTGGGGGTCCACAGCGGCACCGTCCTGGGGGGGGTCCTGGGCCAGAAGCGCTGGCAGTACGACGTCTGGTCCACCGACGTCACCGTGGCCAACAAGATGGAGGCCGGAGGAATCCCCGGGTGAGTCTCAAGTTACTTTATACGTCTATAGAGGACTCCCCGGGTGAGTCTCAAGTTACTTTATACGTCTATAGAGGAATCCCCGGGGTCCCCCCGGGGATTCCTCTATAGACGTATAAAGTAACTTGAGACTCACCCGACCGGTGATATAGACCCGGGGTGATATAGACCCGGGGTGATATGTGTGTGTGTGTGTGTGTGTGTGTGTGTGTGTGTCAGGCGTGTGCACATCTCCCAGAGCACCCTGGAGTGTCTCCACGGCGACTTCGACGTGGAGCCGGGCCACGGCGGCGAGCGCTGCGACTACCTGAGGGAGCGCGGCATCGACACCTACCTGGTGGTCGTCCCCCGGGGGCCCCTGGGGAGGGGGGGCATCAACGGCGTGGTGAGGCACACACACACACACACACACACTCACACACACTCTCTGCATACACTCTGAGGAGGAGGGAGGGAAGAGGAGGAGGAGTTAGTGATGTAACGAGGCTCCGCCCCCTTTGTCCCCATCAGAAGCTGTCGGTCACCTCCTCCACCGGAGACTCTCCTCTGATCAACACCACCGACTGCAACGGCAGCCTGAACACCGCCTGCACCACCCCTGAGGAGGCGGAGGAGCTGGACGCCAGGGTGAGGCGGCGCGGCGCTACGTCATGCTACGTCACCCTCCATCATACTACGTCATACTATGTCACACTACGTCATACTACGTCACCCTCCATCACACTACGTCATACTATGTCATACTACGTCACTCTCCATCACACTACGTCATACTACGTCACCCTCCGTCACACTACGTCATACTATGTCACACTACGTCACCCTCCATCACACTACGTCATACTGCGTCACCCTCGTCACACTACGTTATACTATGTCATACTACGTCACCCTCCGTCATACTACGTCGCCCTCCGTCACACTACGTCACCCTCGTCATACTCCATCTGACTCCATCATACTACGTCACCCTCCGTCATACTATGTCACACTACGTTATACTATGTCATACTACGTCTCCCTCCGTCATACTACGTCACCCTCGTCATACTACGTCATACTACGTCACCCTCGTCATACTCCGTCATACTACGTCACACTACGTCACCCTCGTCATACTCCATCTGACTCATCATACTACGTCACTCTCCGTCATACTACGTCACCCTCGTCATACTCCATCATACTCCGTCATACTACATCACCCTCCGTCACACTATGTCACACTACGTCACCCTCCGTCACACTACGTTATACTATGTCACACTACGTTATACTATGTCATACTACGTCACCCTCCGTCACACTACGTCACCCTCGTCATACTCCATCTGACTCCATCATACTACGTCACCCTCCGTCATACTATGTCACACTACGTTATACTATGTCATACTACGTCTCCCTCCGTCATACTACGTCATACTACGTCACACTACGTCACCCTCGTCATACTCCATCTGACTCATCATACTACGTCACTCTCCGTCATACTACGTCACCCTCGTCATACTCCATCATACTCCGTCATACTACATCACCCTCCGTCACACTATGTCATACTACGTCACCCTCGTCATACTCCATCTGACTCCATCACACTCCATCCTACTACGTCACTCTGAGGCACAATCGTCCGTCCGACACTCATAATTCAATGTTTTCTTTTTCATTTTTCTTTTTTTTAACAAAATAAAGGAAATGTGAGACGTTATTCTGGAGAAGTTTGAACATGTTGGTCAAATACAACAATAAAGGTCCGTCGTGGGTTTTCAGATGAAATCTAGGTAATAAAAGACCAATTTTAATACTAAAATCTAAAAGCAGCATGACAGGATCATTGATGTACAACCAGTGACTGGAGGCGACCAACTAGTGACTGGAGGTGACCAACTAGTGACTGGAGGTGACCAACCAGTGACTGGAGGTGACCAACCAGTGACTGGAGGTGACCAACTAGTGACTGGAGGCGACCAACTAGTGACTGGAGGCGACCAACCAGTGACTGGAGGTGACCAACCAGTGACTGGAGGTGACCAACTAGTGACTGGAGGTGACCAACCAGTGACTGGAGGTGACCAACTAGTGACTGGAGGTGACCAACTAGTGACTGGAGGCGACCAACCAGTGACTGGAGGTGACCAACCAGTGACTGGAGGTGACCAACTAGTGACTGGAGGTGACCAACCAGTGACTGGAGGTGACCAACCAGTGACTGGAGGTGACCAACCAGTGACTGGAGGCGACCAACCAGTGACTGGAGGTGACCAACTAGTGACTGGAGGTGACCAACTAGTGACTGGAGGTGACCAACCAGTGACTGGAGGTGACCAACTAGTGACTGGAGGCGACCAACCAGTGACTGGAGGTGACCAACCAGTGACTGGAGGTGACCAACTAGTGACTGGAGGTGACCAACCAGTGACTGGAGGTGACCAACCAGTGACTGGAGGTGACCAACCAGTGACTGGAGGTGACCAACTAGTGACTGGAGGTGACCAACCAGTGACTGGAGGTGACCAACTAGTGACTGGAGGCGACCAACCAGTGACTGGAGGCGACCAACTAGTGACTGGAGGTGACCAACCAGTGACTGGAGGTGACCAGCCAGTGACTGGAGGTGACCAACCAGTGACTGGAGGTGACCAGCCAGTGACTGGAGGTGACCAACTAGTGACTGGAGGTGACCAACCAGTGACTGGAGGTGACCAACTAGTGACTGGAGGTGACCAACTAGTGACTGGAGGCGACCAACCAGTGACTGGAGGTGACCAACTAGTGACTGGAGGTGACCAACCAGTGACTGGAGGTGACCAACTAGTGACTGGAGGTGACCAACTAGTGACTGGAGGTGACCAACTAGTGACTGGAGGTGACCAACTAGTGACTGGAGGTGACCAACTAGTGACTGGAGGTGACCAACCAGTGACTGGAGGTGACCAGCCAGTGACTGGAGGTGACCAACTAGTGACTGGAGGTGACCAACCAGTGACTGGAGGTGACCAACTAGTGACTGGAGGTGACCAACTAGTGACTGGAGGCGACCAACCAGTGACTGGAGGTGACCAACTAGTGACTGGAGGTGACCAACTAGTGACTGGAGGTGACCAACCAGTGACTGGAGGTGACCAACTAGTGACTGGAGGCGACCAACCAGTGACTGGAGGTGACCAACCAGTGACTGGAGGTGACCAACCAGTGACTGGAGGTGACCAGCCAGTGACTGGAGGTGACCAACCAGTGACTGGAGGTGACCAACTAGTGACTGGAGGTGACCAACCAGTGACTGGAGGTGACCAACTAGTGACTGGAGGCGACCAACTAGTGACTGGAGGTGACCAGCCAGTGACTGGAGGTGACCAACCAGTGACTGGAGGTGACCCTGGTGTGTGTGGGGTCAGGAGGTCAGTGACCCTGGTGTGTGTGGGGTCAGGAGGTCAGTGACCCTGGTGTCTGTGCCTCCAGGAGGTCAGTGACCCTGGTGTCTGTGCCTCCAGGAGGTCAGTGACCCTGGTGTGTGTGCCTCCAGGAGGTCAGTGACCCTGGTGTCTGTGCCTCCAGGTGGTCAGTGACCCTGGTGTCTGTGGGGTCAGGAGGTCAGTGACCCTGGTGTCTGTGCCTCCAGGAGGTCAGTGACCCTGGTGTCTGTGCCTCCAGGTGGTGAACCCGTCGTTCCCTAACCCTCGCCGGAGGCTCCGTCTGAGGGACCTGGCGGAGCGAGTGATCGACGCCCAGGAGAACGAGGTGGAGCTCAACAAGCTGCTGAACGAGGCTCTGCTGGAGAGGGAGACCGTCCAGGCGTGAGTCCTCCGTCACCCTCCGTCACCCTCCGTCACTGCTCTGTCACACCTCCGCCACTCCTCCGTCACTGCTCCGTCACACCTCCGTCACTCCTCCGTCACTGCTCCGTCACTCCTCCGTCAGACCCCATCACTCCTCCGTCAGACCTCATCACACCTCCGTCACTCCTCCATCAGACCCCATCAGACCTCCATCACTCCTCTGTCAGACCTCATCACACCTCCGTCACACCTCCGTCACTCCTCCGTCATGAGGTGTGTGTGTGTGTGTGTGTGTGTGTGTGTGTGTGTGTGTGTGTGTGTGTGTGTGTGTGTGTGTGTGTGTGTGTGTGTGTGTGTGTGTGTGTGTGTGTGTGTGTGTGTGTGTGTGTGTGTGTGTGTGTGTGTGTGTGTGTGTGTGTGTGTGTGTGTGTGTGTGTGCAGGCTGAAGGGGAAACACACCAACAGGCTTTCACTGCGGTTTGAGGACCCGGAGTTGGAGTCGTGTTACTCGGTGGAGAAGGAGAAGCAGAGCGGGGCGGCGTTCTGCTGCTCCTGCGTGGTGCTGCTCTTCACCGCGCTGACGGAGGCGCTCATAGACCCCCGGTCAGTCTCCACCCGCCGGCCGGGGAGCCTCCGCTTCCTGTCCGGAGGCTCACTGGCTCTCCCTCTGTGGAACAGGCTGGTGGCGAACTACGTCAGCTTCGCGGTGGGGGAGGTTCTGCTGCTGGTTCTGACCGTCTGCTCGCTGGCCGCCATCTTCCCCCGGGTGAGTCCCTCGCTGCTGCTGCACATCAGGAACAGCTGGACGCAACAGCCACTATCAGTATATGTGGATGTAGACTATATAGATACATGACGGAGAAACGTTTCCTCCATGACGGAGAAACTGTCGCTAATTAAAGACGATTGTTTAGAAGAACAAGAGGTTCCATGTCACCTTCTGCACAGAATGAAGATTAATATTGAGCTTTGGGGTGTGAATGAATGATGTCGGGGATAAAAACTGTGTTTTAGCAGTTTGCTTTGAGATAGTGTTTTAATTTGAAAATATGAAACTCAAACTGCTGCAAACACGGTTTCCACTTCCAAGTGGACATGAATTTCTAGGAGAACCACAGTTGTGATGATTTGATCAAACTGTCAAAACTCCAGAAAGAAAGTTTTGCCATTTCAAAAAACGTTCCCGCTCCAGAGTTGTAAGAAAATAAACACATGAGGTGAGAGTTCCAGTACCTCCAGTACCTGGAAATGATACTCAGATTATTTAAAAAGTTAAAAATGTGATATTTACAGAGAACAATTAGGACAATCGAGCATTTAAAATAATACCTCCTGCTGTGAAACAGTGAAATGTGACAAAACTCCTCTGCACTGCACATTTGATCTTTTTTTGTGGCAACGACAAATCCAACTAATATTTCTACTTCTGTTCCTGTTTCAAGATGTCAAAATAAAAGCCCGGTTATCAGTGGCCATAACAGGAAGTGTTTGTTCTGAGGTGAAGGTCCAGACAGCAGTTCTTCTTCTCTTCATCCTTTGATGTATTGATTAGGTCTGAACTCCGTCACTGACGTGGTTGACGTAGCGCAGTTCAGTACTCTCATTGAAATATACTCAAGTAAAAGTACTGAGTTTCAAAACAACATTAAAAACTATTCAGTTACAGTAACAGGAGTGAAAGTAATTGGTTACTTTCCATCTGGAAAAGGATTCAGAATGTGGGCTGTGTTGACCTTTGACCCCCGTGGTCACTGTGTTGACCTTTGACCCCATGGGGGTGGCACTGTGTTGACCTTTGACCCCCTGTGGTCACTGTGTTGACCTTTGACCCCATGGGGGGTGTCACTGTGTTGACCTTTGACCCCATGGTCACTGTGTTGACCTTTGACCCCCTGTGGTCAGTGTGTTGACCTTTGACCCCTGTGGTCAGACGTTTCCATGATTGTGTGTTTGGCAGCGTTTTATTCTGCCTCATGGAAATTCAGATATTGACGAGCGGCAGGACGGGATTGACGTCTCCTGTCACATGTTCTGCTGGGCTGCAGTCAGCCGGGGTCAGCGTGGCCCTCCACCCCCACCCCCACCCCCACCCCCCTCCACCCCCACCACTGGTCAATAACACATAGATCACACAGCGCTCAGACCAAAGTACCGACAGAAACACGTGTTTCTCCTTCATGTTACACACTTTTATTTCTCAAACCTTATATTGAGTCATTTGATCTTTAACACACACACACACACACACACACACACACACACACACCCACCCTGCTGGACCTTCACCTTGGTGAGGAGAAGTGAGGACTGACCTTCAGGTCAGTGGTTCTGCTGGACCTTAGAACAGACGAAGACAAACGTGATTCTGTGAAGCAGCAGAAGAATTAAATGTCATTAAGTCACCTGGTGGAGACGAGAGTCTCCTGTCTGTGGTTCTGGTTCTGTCTGTGGTTCTGTCTGTGGTTCTGGTTCTGTCTGTGGTTCTGTCTGTGGTTCTGTCAGCGGTTCTGGTTCCGTCTGTGGTTCTATTATAATAATCCTGGTTCCTCTGCAGTGTGAAGGTTCCTCTTCTAAACCTGGAGCCTCTTTGTTTCCATGTTGAGTTCGGCTCACTGGGCGACACGATTCTTTTTAGAACCACGACTGAGGCGATTGTTGAAAACAGACGTTGCCTCGTTAGTCGACACTCATTGGTGAACTGACTTCTGTGTCGCGAGTCACGATGCTAAGCTAGCAAACGTCAGTCTAATATTGTCTCACTGGGAAACGACCGCAGCGTGATTGAGCTAACGCTAAACATGAGTTAGCAAGCGTGGCGTTGAACAGATCTAATGTTCCATCAGTCTGCTAGCTAGCGTAGCTAGCGCGGTAGAGAGTCACGTCTCTGATGCGGGACAGCGTCTTAAAGGGACAGGCTGCCGACCTCAATCAAAACACCTCCTGTACCGACACGGGCACCGTGACCCCATCACTCCCCATCACCCCCATCACCCCCCACCCCCACCCCATCACCCCCCATTTTACAAGATACTCATGTTTAAATGGAGTGTGAGATTTGTGATCCGGTTCCTGACGCGGTGCTTTGTGGTGTCAGGTGTTTCCCAAGAAGCTGGTGTCGTTCTCCACCTGGATCGACACCACCCGCTGGGCTCGGAACACCTGGGCCATGGCGGCCATCTTCATTCTCACCACGGCGGACATCGTGGACATGGTACGTTCTGCTTCACTGCTTCTTCAACATCAAAGTCTCGTTTCAAAGCTCAAATCAAAGGACATTTTGAAATATTGATCACAGTCACAAGGGTCTGGTGGACCTGGGTCTGGTGGACCTGGGTCTGGTGGACCTGGGTCTGGTGGACCGGGGTCTGGTGGACCTGGGTCTGGTGGACCGGGGTCTGGTGGACCTGGGTCTGGTGGACCTGGGTCTGGTGGACCTGGGTCTGGTGGACCGGGGTCTGGTGGACCGGGGTCTGGTGGACCTGGGTCTGGTGGACCGGGGTCTGGTGGACCTGGGTCTGGTGGACCTGGGTCTTCAGGAACGAGACTGGAGTTTAGCGTCAAGACCTGCAGTTTGACACGGCGCCGCTCTGAAGTAGGAACGATTTCAGGGGACGAGGTCATGAGGTCATGAAGGTCATGAGGTCATGAGGTCACAAGGCTGTCGATACACCAACGATATTTCAGTTCTTCTCAGGTGTTTTTACTTCATAATTCCATAACGGGTTCATTCATACTCGGTATGAGAGGGTGAGTCCAGGCCTGTGGCGGTTCTGAGTCCAGGCCTGTGGCGGTTCTGAGTCCAGGCCTGTGGCGGTTCTGAGTCCAGGCCTGTGGCGGTTCTGAGTCCAGGCCTGTGGCGGTTCTGTCCAGTCAAACGGACCTTAAAGGTCAGGAGGTGAACTTTGACCTCAGCTTGTTGACCCTGGAGGCCCGGAGCTGGACACACTTGTTCAGACTTTCCTGGTTTTTCTTCTGTCCAGCTGAGCTGCCTGCCTCTGGTCCCGGTGGAGGGCGGGGCCACAGTGGCTCCTCCCCCTCCCCCCCTCCTCCTCCTCCTCCTCCTCCTCCTGGTCCAGCCTGGAAGGGTGCTGGAACAACCCCAAGTACTACAGCTACGTGGCCGTGCTGGCGCTCATGGCCACCACCATGCTGGTCCAGGTCAGCCACATGGTCAAGCTCACGCTCATGTTGCTCATCACCGTGGCAACCGGCGTCGTCAACATCTACAGCTGGAATCACATCTTCGACCGCTACGACCGGGCCCGTTTCCAGGACTACAGGTGAGCCTCCTCCTCCCGTTTCCAGGACTACAGGTGAGCCTCTTCCAGGACTACAGGTGAGCCTCTTCCAGGACTACAGGTGAGCCTCTTCCAGGACTACAGGTGAGCCTCTTCCAGGACTACAGGTGAGCCTCTTCCAGGACTACAGGTGAGCCTCTTCCAGGACTACAGGTGAGCCTCTTCCAGGACTACAGGTGAGCCTCTTCCAGGACTACAGGTGAGCCTCTTCCAGGACTACAGGTGAGCCTCCTCCAGGACTACAGGTGAGCCTCTTCCAGGACTACAGGTGAGCCTCCTCCAGGACTACAGGTGAGCCTCTTCCAGGACTACAGGTGAGCCTCTTCCAGGACTACAGGTGAGCCTCTTCCAGGACTACAGGTGAGCCTCTTCCAGGACTACAGGTGAGCCTCTTCCAGGACTACAGGTGAGCCTCTTCCAGGACTACAGGTGAGCCTCTTCCAGGACTACAGGTGAGCGTCCTCCCGACTTCCAGGACTGAAACCTGCTGACGCGTCTCCCTCTGGTCCTCAGGCCCTTCCTGGTTCCCTCCAGGTTCACCATGACCTCCATGATCGCCGTCATGATGGTCAGCTTCTACTACTTCTCCAGACACGTAAGTCCTGCTGCTTCCTGTTTCCTGTTTCCTACTTCCTGCTTCTGCTTCCTACTTCCTGTTCCTGCTTCCTGCTTCTTGTTCCTGTTTCCTGCCTCCTGCTTCCTACTTCCTGCTGCCTGCTTCTGCTTCCTTTTCCTGTTCCTGCTTCTGCTTCCTACTTCCTGCTTCCTGTTCCTGTTTCATGCCTCCTGCTTCCTGTTCCTGTTTCATGCCTCCTGCTTCCTGCTTCTGCTGCCTGCTTCCTGTTCCTGCTTCCTGTTTCTGCTTCCTGCTTCCTGTGGACACTTTGAGTCCTTTGTTTGAAGAGACACCAACAGATGTTGTCTTCACCTAGAGGGGCTGGAGCCACTGCTGAATTTCTGCAGTCAATATGACCAGTATATGTCCATTATATGACCAGTATATGTCCATTATATGACCACTATATGACCAGTGTATGACCACTATATGACCAGTGTATGACTACTATAGGTCAATATGTCACTATATGCCACTATATGTCCTGTGGCCATGTGCAGGTGGAGAAGCTGGCCCGGACTCTGTTCCTCTGGAAGCTCGAGGTCCACGAGCAGAAGGAGAAGGTTTACGAAATGCGGCGGTGGAACGAAGCTCTGGTCACCAACATGCTGCCGGAACACGTGGCGAGACATTTCCTGGGGTCCAAGAAGAGGGACGAGGTAGGAGGTCCAGGTCCAGGTCCAGACCCGGACTGCTGGTCAGTGTGTCTGTGACTCACCTCCACTTCCTGTCCACTTCCTGTCCACTTCCTGTCCACTTCCTGTCCCCTTCCTGTCCACTTCCTGTCCCCTTCCTATCCACTTCCTGTCCACTTCCTATCCACTTCCTGTCCACTTCCTATCCACTTCCTGTCCCCTTCCTATCCACTTCCTGTCCACTTCCTCTCCCTTTCCTGTCCACTTCCTGTCCCCTTCCTATCCACTTCCTATCCACTTCCTGTCCACTTCCTCTCCCTTTCCTGTCCCCTTCCTGTCCCCTTCCTATCCACTTCCCTGTCCACTTCCCTGTCCACTTCCCGTCCCCTTCCTATCCACTTCCTGTCCACTTCCTGTCCACTTCCTGTCCATTACCCTGTCCCCTTCCTGTCCACTTCCTGTCCCCTTCCTATCCACTTCCCTGTCCACTTCCTGTCCACTTCCCTGTCCCCTTCCTGTCCACTTCCTGTCCATTTCCCTGTCCACTTCCCTGTCCCCTTCCTGTCCACTTCCTGTCCCCTTCCTGTCCCCTTCCTATCCACTTCCCTGTCCACTTCCCTGTCCCCTTCCTGTCCACTTCCTGTCCATTTCCCTGTCCACTTCCCTGTCCCCTTCCTGTCCCCTTCCTGTCCCCAGGAGCTGTACAGCCAGTCGTATGACGAGATCGGCGTCATGTTTGCTTCCATCCCCAACTTCTCCGACTTCTACACCGAGGAGAGCATCAACAACGGCGGCATCGAGTGTTTACGCTTCCTCAACGAGATCATCTCAGACTTCGACAGCGTAAGCAGCAAGGCCACACCCACTTCCTCCCTCACGCCCACTTCCTCCCTCACGCCCACTTCCTCCCCCACGCCCACTTCCTCCCTCACGCCCACTTCCTCCCTCACGCCCACTTCCTCCCTCACGCCCACTTCCTCCCCCACGCCCACTTCCTCCCTCACGCCCACTTCCTCCCCCACGCCCACTTCCTCCCTCACGCCCACTTCCTCCCTCATGCCCACTTCCTCCCTCACGCCCACTTCCTCCCTCACGCCCACTTCCTCCCTCACGCCCACTTCCTCCCCCACGCCCACTTCCTCCCCCACGCCCACTTCCTCCCCCACGCCCACTTCCTCCCCCACGCCCACTTCCTCCCCCACGCCCACTTCCTCCCTCACGCCCACTTCCTCCCCCACGCCCACTTCCTCCCTCACGCCCACTTCCTCCCCCACGCCCACTTCCTCCCCCACGCCCACTTCCTCCCCCACGCCCACTTCCTCCCCCACGCCCACTTCCTCCCTCACGCCCACTTCCTCCCTCACGCCCACTTCCTCCCCCACGCCCACTTCCTCCCCCACGCCCACTTCCTCCCCCACGCCCACTTCCTCCCCCACGCCCACTTCCTCCCCCACGCCCACTTCCTCCCCCACGCCCACTTCCTCCCTCACGCCCACTTCCTCCCCCACGCCCACTTCCTCCCTCACGCCCACTTCCTCCCTCACGCCCACTTCCTCCCTCACGCCCACTTCCTCCCCCACGCCCACTTCCTCCCCCACGCCCACTTCCTCCCTCACGCCCACTTCCTCCCCCACGCCCACTTCCTCCCTCACGCCCACTTCCTCCCTCACGCCCACTTCCTCCCCCACGCCCACTTCCTCCCCCACGCCCACTTCCTCCCCCACGCCCACTTCCTCCCCCACGCCCACTTCCTCCCTCACGCCCACTTCCTCCCCCACGCCCACTTCCTCCCCCACGCCCACTTCCTCCCCCACGCCCACTTCCTCCCTCACGCCCACTTCCTCCCTCACGCCCACTTCCTCCCTCACGCCCACTTCCTCCCTCACGCCCACTTCCTCCCCCACGCCCACTTCCTCCCTCACGCCCACTTCCTCCCTCACGCCCACTTCCTCCCTCACGCCCACTTCCTCCCCCACGCCCACTTCCTCCCCCACGCCCACTTCCTCCCCCACGCCCACTTCCTCCCTCACGCCCACTTCCTCCCTCACGCCCACTTCCTCCCTCACACCCACTTCCTGTCAGCTCACATCCAAATGGTGTTTTTCTATGGAAAGTCTAAAGCCACTCAAATAAATGACCTTATTATGGTGAAGGACAAGAGAAGAGTTACATCCTGTCAAAGTTGTGTCATGGCGGGGTCGTCTCACCGCAGGGGGTCCCTCCAGGGCCTCCAGGGGCTCCAGGGCCTCCAGGGCCTCCAGGGGCCCCTGGTTTTGAACATAATTTCTAATCAAACACATGGAAGAACGTAGAAGTGAGAATAAAGTCCAGATAGAACCTCCAGAACCAGGTAGACCCTAGAGAACTAGGTAGAACCTCCAGAACCAGGTAGACCCTCCAGAACCAGATAGAACCTCCAGAACCAGGTAGACCCTCCAGAACCAGGTAGAACCTCCAGAACCAGGTAGACCCTCCAGAACCAGATAGAACCTCCAGAACCAGGTAGACCCTCCAGAACCAGGTAGAACCTCCAGAACCAGGTAGACCACCTTCCTGGTTGTCCTTCAGGTGAGTGTGACTGTCTTCGTCTCCTGTGTCTCTGCAGCTGCTGGACGAGTCCAACTTCAGGTGCATCACCAAGATCAAGACCATCGGCAGCACCTACATGGCGGCCTCTGGCGTCACGCCAGACGCTAGCAACGGCTACGGCTACATGAAGGTCAGACGTCCAGAACCGTGAGACGTCTCATCTCAAACACACATCGTCTCTCAACCAGTCCACTGAAATAATTAACTAATTAATCGTGCAATTTTTTGTAATTAATTGCAATTAATAGCTTTGTTTTTCTCCAGAAGACTGAAGCTTGTAATGATTATTCAGGGAATTAATGTCGACTCGGCACACAGAAACTGTATTTATATTAAATCATGTTTTTATAACGTCATTTTAGCTTTTGGACAAAATAATAAAAACATAAATATCTTCCTCACACTGACTTAAACCATCAAATAGTTAAAAGAAGTTCTTGCTTTGTCTAACTTATTCAAAAGTTTTTGGACTCTTTGATTTCTTTCATCTTTCACTTTGTGTCGGTACTTTTTCTATTTATTTGTTTTTAAGAACATTTAACAGTAAATGTGTTTCATGTACCTCAACCAGGACAAGCTGGCAAAAGAGACTAATGAATGAATGAATGAATGAATGAAATTTAAAACTAGCTTTGTTAGCGTGGAAAACACTGAGGTTGTAGTTCTCATGACTGATGTTTTAGTAACGTCTCTCTCTCTCGCTCTCTCTCTCTCTCTCGCCCCCCCCCCCCCCCCAGAAGGAGGAGCAGTCTGACCGGGAGCGCTGGCAGCATCTTGCTGACCTTGCAGATTTCGCTCTGGCCATGAAGGTGACCTTGATGAACATCAACTACCAGTCCTTCAATAACTTCATGCTGCGGATCGGTAAGATCACCAGCAACCAGCTAACCTGGGGGGTTAGGGGGGGGTCCCAGCCTTCCTGTAGCTGTTTGATGTGGACCTGGTTCAGGTTCAGGACAGTTTGACGCCGTCCCTCGTCTCCAGGTCTCAACAAAGGCGGCGTCTTGGCCGGAGTGATCGGAGCCCGGAAGCCTCATTACGACATCTGGGGGAACACGGTGAACGTGGCCAGTCGCATGGAGTCCACCGGGGTGATGGGCAACATCCAGGTGAGGGGGGGGGGCACCGGGGGGAGGGGGGGCGGCACCGGGGTGATGGGCAACATCCAGGTGAGGGGGGGGGCACCGGGGTGATGGGCAACATCCAGGTGAGGGGGGGGGTACATGAAACACATTTACTGTCAGTAATATTAAAATATTGTTAAAAACAAATAAAGAGAAACAGTACCGACACAAAGTGAAAGATGAAAGAAATCAAAGATTCTAAAAACCTTTGAATAAGTTAGATAAAGCAACTTCTTTTAACTATTTGAAGAAGGGGCAACATCCAGGTGGGGGGAGGGGGGGGGGGGGTGATGGGCAACATCCAGGTGGGGGGGGTCACCGGGGAACGTCCAGGTGAGGGGGAGGGGGGGTCACTGGGGTGCATCCAGGTGAGGGGGGGGTGGCACCCAGGTGAGAGCAGTTCACCCTTTAGGTGTAGAAATGAACATTTTCACTGCAAAGCAGGAGAATAAATCATTGAACTGGATCAAAATAATATAAAGATAAAAACACAATAAAACTGGTAAATATATAGTAGAGAGAGAATCTAGGAAGTGTTTCTAATAGTGTGTGTGTGTGTGTGTGTGTGTGTGTGTGTGTGTGTGTGTGTGTGTGTGTGTGTGTGTGTGTGTGTGTGTGTGTGTGCGTGTGCGTGTGCGCGTGTGCGTGTGCGTGTGCGTGTGGGTGGAGGTGGTGGAGGACTGCTACACCATCCTGAAGGACTTCGGGTTCCGCTTCGTCCGGCGGGGGCCGATCTTCGTCAAGGGCAAAGGGGAGCTGCTCACCTACTTCCTGAAGGGGCGGGACAAGCAGGGCTCCTTCATCACCGGCTCCTCCGTCACCCTGCCCCACCAGGTGGTGGATGGCTGACACACACACACACACACACACACACACACACACACACACACACACACACACACACTCTGTGTGTAGAAATCAGGTTATGATCTAAAGTTTCACTGTTTTCACCTGGAGATCAGTTTTATTCTTCTTTTTATTTGTATTTATTTATTTAATTTAAACTTTGCGACACAAACAAGGCGACGCCTCGACAGCAACACCCAGATGTTTACAGATGTTTACAGTTGTAAAGTGTTGGTTGGAGGAAAACATGATGTAATGAAATAACAATGGTGGTGTTAATACTACTAATACTACTGATACTACTGATACTACTGATACTACTGATGATAATACTCAGTTTTCTGAATGTGACCAAGTGAAGAGCTCCAGACCCTCCAGGTCCTCCAGGCCCTCCAGGCCCTCCAGGCCCTGCAGAGACCATGGAACATGATCTTGTTGTTAGAACATTTGTAATAATTGACTCTTGTTCACTTTGGTATTTTTCTTCCTTCAACACGACTGGAACTCGTTCATTTGTTCCGTTTCCAGCAGCCTGGAGGCTTTTGCTCCTTTTTCTTTGGTTCCTGTTGTCGTCTGCAGTTTGATGTAAAGTAATGAAGTATGATGAAGCAGGAGGCCACGCCCCCATGGGGCCCCGCCCCCAAGGGGCCACGCCAAAGACTCAGGAGGCGAAAACTTTAATTTTTGTTTGAGAAGTCTAAATTTGACTTATTTGTGTCAAAAAGGTTTAAGAGTTTACATTAAAAGTGTCTCATTCATTTGTAGATGTATATATATATATATATATATTAAAGTATTTAAAAGTATTTATACTTTACGGACGTTGGTTTGCGTCTTGAGCAGCAGGAGGAGAACTTTGTTCTGCTAAAGAGACGAGGAACCATCAAGTGGAGAAGAGAATTATTCAGACAGAACAACAGGAAGAAGGTTCTGTGGTGAGAAACTGAAGATTGAATGTTTGAAGCTTGAAGCCAGAAAACGACGACTCGGCAGATGAATGAATGAAACGACTGCAGCTTCCTGTCGATCCTCCACGTTCACACTTTTACCAGAATGAACCTGAAAACAGAGTCAAAAGTCGTGGTTTTTTTCTTTGCAGCAAAATGTGTACAAACGTCTAAAACGGGATTTTAAAGCTTTTCACTGGAGATAAAATGACGCCGTCTTAAAAATGGTAGAACTTTGTAACAAGTTCTTCATTTTTACTTGGTCGTTTTTCTTCCTAAACGAAAGGAAAACATTTGTCTTTGTGTTTGAATTCTTCTCGTTTTGCTGCTGCAGGTCGAACTGGACTCATTTATTTATTTCACAAACTACAGAAACTGCAGCAGAACTGTTCTTGTGCTGGGGGACTTTTATTTTGAAAGTTAAAAATTATTTGCAGCTGCAGACAAAAATTGTATTTGGTGGAAAGTTTGACTTCATTGTGGCGTTCAGTGACACACACACACACACACACACACACACACACACACACACACACACACACACACACACACACACACTACTTCTAGTCTTCAGGTACTTTGTTTTGTTTTACCAATGAAATAATCAAGTTTTATTTCAAGTTTCTGTTCTGGTTCCTGGATGAACCTGCTGAACCAGGAGACGTCCTGCGGCGCCATGTGTCACTGGTTCTGTCAGTCTGGGAAGGTTCCCCCCGTTCCCCTGGTTCCCCTCGTTCCCCTTGTTCCACTGGCTCTCCTGGTTCCTCTGGTTCCCCTCGTTCCCCCCATTCTCCCCATTCCCCTTGTTCCACTGGTTCTCCTGGTTCCTCTGGTCCCCCACCAGTTCCTGTTCCTCTGGTTCTCCTGGTTCCTCTGGTCCCCCACCAGTTCCTGTTCCTCTGGTTCCCCCATTCCCCTTGTTCCACTGGTTCCTCTGGTTCCCCTGGTTCCCGTTCCTCTGGTTCCACTGGTTCTCCCGGTTCCTCTGGTTCCCCTGGTTCCCCCACCAGTTCCTGTTCCTCAGTGACGGCAGGAGAACTGAACTGGTCTCACTGAACACAGACTTCATCTGGTCCCTGGAACCCGGACCTGGTTCTGTCTTTTCTTACTGTGTCAAAGTTCCGTGACGGAGACGCTGGTCTGGACCAGATGTAGATCCTGAGACTCAGGAGGAGGAACCAGACCCTGCTGGAGTCCTCGTCCAGCTCATGGGACCCCAGGACCGGTCGAGTCCCTCTGGGGTCTGTGCAGAGGAGCGGTGGAGAGCCCTCTGGTGGCCCCCTGGGGGGTCCCTCTGGAGGCCCCCCTGCTGGCCCCCCTGCTGGCCCCCCAGGGCTCCATGTTCCTCGTCAGCGTTCAGATGAACTGAATCAGTCCTGACGGTCTACCTAGTCTGGTCTGAGGATCCGAGTCCTGCTTGGTCGGTTCTTCTCTCAATGTTCTTCTTTCTATACAGTTTGTCTTCTGGTGATTCTTAATAAAAACGTCCTGAAGGTGGCGCTGGCGGGACTTTCTCTCTCTACCTCCTGTAGTACCATACTTACAATTACTATAGATAGTTACAATGTTTACAATAGATAGTTACAATGTTTACAATAGATAGTTACAATTACTATAGATAGTTACAATGTTTACAATAGATAGTTACAATTACTATAGATAGTTACAATGTTTACAATAGATAGTTACAATTACTATAGATAGTTACAATGTTTACAATAGATAGTTACAATTACTATAGATAGTTACAATTACTATAGATAGTTACATTGTTTACAATAGATAGTTACAATGTTTACAATAGTTACAATTACTATAGATAGTTACAATGTTTACAATAGATGGTTACAATTACTATAGATAGTTACAATTATTATAGATAGTTACAATGTTTACAATAGATAGTTACAATTACTATAGATAGTTACAATGTTTACTATAGATAGTTACAATTATTATAGATAGTTACAATGTTTACAATAGATAGTTACAATTATTATAGATAGTTACAATGTTTACAATAGATAGTTACAATTATTATAGATAGTTACAATGTTTACAATAGTTACAATTATTATAGATAGTTACAATGTTTACAATAGTTACAATTACTATAGATAGTTACAATTACTATAGATAGTTACAATGTTTACAATAGATAGTTACAGTTACTATAGATAGTTACAATGTTTACAATAGATAGTTACAATTACTATAGATAGTTACAATGTTTACAATAGATGATTACAATGTTTACAATAGATGATTACAATTATAGAATCAGAATCAGGACTATGAGACGATCGTTGAGTTCAAAGGACAAAACCTCCAGGTGGTTATTAAATGTTCATATCAATCAGAGAAATCTTGTGTAAAATCACGTTCATAAGCAGGAAGCAGTAATCTAGAGTCAGGAGGACGTGATTTAATGTCCCGCGATGAGACGTGGACAGGGATTTAATGTCCAACGATGAGACGTGGACAGCGATTTAATGTCCCGCGATGAGACGTGGACAGGGATTTAATGTCCAACGATGAGACGTGGACAGTGATTTAATGTCCCGCGATGAGACGTGGACAGTGATTTAATGTCCCGCGATGAGACGTGGACAGTGATTTAATGTCCCGCGATGAGACGTGGACAGTGATTTAATGTCCAGCGATGAGACGTGGACAGTGATTTAATGTCCAACGATGAGACGTGGACAGTGATTTAATGTCCCGCGATGAGACGTGGACAGTGATTTAATGTCCAACGATGAGACGTGGACAGGGATTTAATGTCCAGCGATGAGACGTGGACAGTGATTTAATGTCCAGCGATGAGACGTGGACAGTGATTTAATGTCCAACGATGAGACGTGGACAGGGATTTAATGTCCCGCGATGAGACGTGGACAGCGATTAATGTCCCGCGATGAGACGTGGACAGTGATTTAATGTCCAACGATGAGACGTGGACAGGGATTTAATGTCCAGCGATGAGACGTGGACAGTGATTTAATGTCAGCGATGAGACGTGGACAGCGATTTAATGTCCCGCGATGAGACGTGGACAGCGATTTAATGTCCCGCGATGAGACGTGGACAGTGATTTAATGTCCAGCGATGAGACGTGGACAGGGATTTAATGTCCAGCGATGAGACGTGGACAGTGATTTAATGTCCCGCGATGAGACGTGGACAGACGCCGCCGTGGAAATAAAAATCTCATTTGAGACTCTGATTTTCGACTTTTTCTGCGATGCATGAAAGTTTTTTATCTTTAGCCTCCAACTGTCTTCTTCTTCTTCTTCTTCTTCTTCTTCTTCTTCTTCTTCTTCTTCTTCTTCTTCTTCTTCTTCTTCTTCTTCTTCTTTTCTTCTTCTTCTTCTTCTTCTTCTTCTTCTTCTTCTTTCTTCTTCTTCTTCTTCTTCTTCTTCTTCTTCTTCTTCTTCTTCTTCTTCTTCTTCTTCTTCTTCTTCTTCTTCTTCTTCTTCTTCTTCTTCTTCTTCTTCTTCTTCTTCTTCTTCTTCTTCTTCTTCTTCTTCTTCTTCTTCTTCTTCTTCTTCTTCTTCTTCTTCTTCTTCTTCTTCTTCTTCTTCTTCTTCTTCTTCTTCTTCTTCTTCTTCTTCTTCTTCTTCTTCTTCTTCTTCTTCTTCTTCTTCTTCTTCTTCTTCTTCTTCTTCTTCTTCTTCTTCTTCTTCTTCTTCTTCTTCTTCTTCTTCTTCTTCTTCTTCTTCTTCTTCTTCTTCTTCTTCTTCTTCTTCTTCTTCTTCTTCTTCTTCTTCTTCGGTCCTGAACGTTTCTGTGTTTGATCTGAGACAAACTGCTGCATAAGAACATAAAGAACTAAATTATGAAGTAAAGTATTAGTACTTAGAATTTAGTAAGAACATAAATGACTAATGATGCTTTTTGGAAATCCTGTAGAAATCAAATAAAAAGTCACACAGGGGAGGTGAACAGCGCCTCTGGTGGCCCCTGGTGGTTCCTCGCAGTCCCTGGCGGTCCCTGGTGGTCCCTCGCGGTCCCTGGTGGCCCCTGGCGGCCCCTGGTGGTCCCTGGCGGTCCCTGGTGGTCCCTGGCGGTCCCTCACGGTCCCTCGCGGTCCCTGGTGGCCCCTGGTGGTCCCTGGTGGTCCCTGGCGGTCCCTCACGGTCCCTCGTGGCCCCTGGCGGTCCCTGGCGGTCCCTCACGGTCCCTGGCGGTCCCCTGGTGGTCCCTGGCGGTCCCTCACGGTCCCTCGCGGTCCCTGGTGGTCCCTGGTGGTCCCTCGCGGCCCCTGGTGGTCCCTGGTGGTCCCTCACGGCCCCTGGTGGTCCCTGGTGGTCCCTGGTGGCCCCTGGCGGCCCCTGGTGGTCTCTCACGGTCCCTCGCGGCCCCTGGCTCCACGCAGCTTCACGAACAGAAGGTGACGGGTTTCCGGTGACGTCATCACTCGTCCACGACGGGCTGCAGCTGTCCGGGGACGACGACGACGACGACGACGACAACAACAACAACAACAACAACAACAACAACAACAACAGTCCGCCGGAGGCCGGCAGGAGGAACAACAGACTGTCCCGGTCCGAGGAGGACGTGGTCCGGCTCATAGGACAGCACCTGCACCACCTGGGTCTCAAGTAAGTCCCATCAGACCAGCTGCCTGTTCTGCAGAACGTGACCTGCTAGAACGGTGAGCAGAACGTGACCTGCTAGAACGTGAGACCTGCTAGAACGTGAGCAGAACGTGACCCCCCCCCCCCTCTCCCCCCCCCCCCATCACAGCTCCTACTGACAGACATTAATAGAAACTCATGTTTCTTTGCTTCTCTTCTGTTTGTCGGTTTTGATTCTTCTGCCAGTGACCCCCCCTGCTGTGGCTCCAGTGACCCCCCTGCTGTGGCTGGTGGCTCCCAGTGCCCCCCTGCTGTGGTTGGTGGCTCCCAGTGCCCCCCCCTGCTGTGGCTGGTGGCTCCCAGTGACCCCCCTGCTGTGGCTCCCAGTGACCCCCCCTGCTGTGGTTCCCAGTGCCCCCCCCTGCTGTGGTTGGTGGCTCCCAGTGACCCCCCTGCTGTGGCTCCCAGTGACCCCCCCTGCTGTGGTTCCCAGTGCCCCCCCTGCTGTGGTTGGTGGCTCCCAGTGCCCCCCTGCTATGGCTCCCAGTGCCCCCCCTGCTCCAGACCCCGTCAGTAGAGGTGGACGACTGTTGGTGTGAAACCTTGAGGCTCAAAGTGAAACGACTCGATGCTTCAGAACGTTTTTTCCTCAAATCAGGAAGAAAAGAGCAGAAACATGAAGCGTAAAAACAACCGAGGCTTTATTTAGGAAACCCTTTAGCTTTGTTCAGAGACGGACCACATGGGGCCCACATGGGCCCACATGGGCCCACGTGGACCCACATGGGCCCACGTGGACCCACATGGGCCCACGTGGGCCCACGTGGACCCACATGGACCCACGTGGACTCTGAGGAGTGTTGCTCCCGGCGCCCCCTGCAGGCGCTCACAGGGAATGTCAGGTTGTTCACATATTTAAAAATCATTCAGTAAACATCAGTGCTGGATTGTCTGATCACAATCCCTCCTGGACCAGGACCAGGACCAGGGCCAGGACCAGGGCCAGGGCCAGGACCAGGGCCAGGGCCAGGGCCAGGGCCAGGGCCAGGACCAGGGGTTGTCCAGTCCTGCAGCCTCACGTCCAGCCGCTGACCCCCCCAGACCCCCACTGCATCACGACTGGAGAGGAAGGTGGAGAGGAGGGTGGAGGAGGGTGGAGGAGGGTGGAGAGGAGGGTGGAGGAGGGTGGAGGAGGGTGGAGAGGAGGGTGGAGGAGGGTGGAGAGGAGGGTGGAGGAGGGTGGAGAGGAGGGTGGAGGAGGGTGGAGACGTCCTCCACCTGTTTGGTGGTTAAATATTAACCAGAGAGAGTCTGGGGCCAGGAGAGGGGCGGGGGCGGGAGAGGGGCGGGGCCGGGAGGTGGCACCGACTGGGGGGGGGGGGCGATGCAGTCTGACCAGTGGCTGGAGGCTGGAGGCTGGAGGGTGGAGGCTGGAGGCTGGAGGGTGGAGGCTGGAGGGTGGAGGCTGGAGGGTGGAGGCCTCAGGAGGCTTCAGTCGTTGATCAGAGCCAGAATCATGCTGCAGGAGACAGGAAACACATTAGTGTGTACACACACACACACACACACACACACACACACACACACACACACACACACACACACACACACACACACACACACACACACACACACACACCTGTACAGGTAAATGAAGAAGCACAGCAGGTGGTAGCCCAGCTTGATCATGGCCTCCTTCATGTGGGACTTCAGCTGGCCCCGGTTGTGGATCTCAGTGGGGTCGTAGACCCCCATGTTCCCCATGGGGACCTTGGCATACCTGGGGAGAGAACAGGGGGGGTTACACACTGTTACCCCCCCAGGACACCGAGACCCCCCCACCAGCAGACACCATTACCCCCCCAGGACCCCCCCCCAGAACACCGAGACCCCCCAGGACACAAATCAGACCAAGCTGCCGTTGAGCTGAAACCCTTTATGAACGGAGACGATCCAGTCCTCGGTCCCACACTCGCTTTCTCTCACATGTCCACAGGGCTGAAGAGCGGGGGGGTTCTGTTCTGAGTGGGGGGGGTTCTGTTCTGAGCGGGGGGGTTCTGTTCTGAGTGGGGGGGGGTTCTGTCTGAGTGGGGGGGGGTTCTGTTCTGAGTGGGGGGGTTTCTGTTCTGAGTGGGGGGGTTCTGTTCTGAGTGGGGGGGTTCTGTTCTGAGTGGGGGGGGTTCTGTTCTGAGCGGGGGGGGTTCTGTTCTGAGTGGGGGGGGTTCTGTTCTGAGTGGGGGGGTTCTGTTCTGAGCGGGGGGTTCTGTTCTGAGTGGGGGGGTTCTGTTCTGAGTGGGGGGGGTTCTGTTCTGAGCGGGGGGGGTTCTGTTCTGAGTGGGGGGGGGGTTCTGTTCTGAGTGGGGGGGTTCTGTTCTGAGCGGGGGGGTTCTGTTCTGAGTGGGGGGGGGTTCTGTTCTGAGTGGGGGGGTTCTGTTCTGAGTGGGGGGGTTCTGTTCTGAGTGGGGGGGGTTCTGTTCTGAGCGGGGGGGTTCTGTTCTGAGTGGGGGGGTTCTGTTCTGAGTGGGGGGGGTTCTGTTCTGAGCGGGGGGGGGGTTCTGTTCTGAGTGGGGGGGTTCTGTTCTGAGCGGGGG
>NC_137657.1:29757030-29797537 GCF_963422515.1 Blennius ocellaris | reverse complement strand
CTGTCCTCAGCCCCGTCCTGTCCTCAGTCCAGCTCCGTCCTGTCCCCAGCTCCGTCCTGTCCCCAGCTCCGTCCTGTCCTCAGCCAGGCTCCGTCCTGTCCTCAGTCCAGCTCTGTCCCACACAACAGACGAATCTCCAGCCTCAGACAGACGTTTTTCACCCGTTCACCGTTTTGTCTTTCCTCCTCTCTCTTCCAGTTCGTTGCAGTGCGCGATGTGACCACCAGGGGGCAACATCATTCTAGCGGTCATCCTCTGCAGGTCGTCACGAAGTGAGTGCCGGAGGCCTTGAGAACTAATTAAAAGAGTTTGGGGGATTCTCTCAGCTCACTTGTTGGTATTGACACTTTTGGAAATGTCACGTCTCTTTGGATGTGGTCTTGGTGAGACCACCAGGAGGATCTCAATAGATTATAAATAAAAAGATCAATACATACACATGTATGAACAGCATCAGTGGCAAGCTCAGCGTGTTGGAAGTTTACAAAATGATGTGTGGACTAGAGAGGCAGTATGGATGGTACGGTCTGACAGCAGGAGGGAAGAGATCAAGATCCACAAGAATCTGAAGGCAAGTCCTCCCAGGAAGCTCGTCCTCCACAAGGTTCATGCTGGATTTGCTGATTTTACTTTGTGCTGAATATCTGCCTGTTTATCACTTTGCTGCTCGGAGACGAGGACAATAAGGCCGAATGGAAGGGAACGGCAAGTCTGGAGCGATTCTAACTTGTGCTTCTGTTGTTTTCCTGAGACGCTGCAAACAGCAGCAGGGAACCGTTTGATATTCGGAACCACATTCAGCCTGAAGTCTGAGTGGAAACACCAGGTGGGGGGGGGGGGGGGGGGGGGGGGGGCATGAGCGAGAAAGAAAGAATAAAAGAAAAGTGGGGAATAACAGAACAAAGAAGGTATGAAGAACGGCTCCTATGTGGTGAATTCATGGCGTCAATACAGTCACTTTGTCTCCGGGAGCAGAAACTCATCCAGCCACAGGAGGAGTGAACTGAGGGTGAAACACAGAGGGTGAAACACAGAGGGTGAAACACAGGAGGTGAAACACAGAGGGTGAAACACAGAGGGTGAAACACAGGAGGTGAAACACAGGTGGTGAAACACAGAGGGTGAAACACAGAAGGTGAAACACAGAGGGTGAAACACAGAGGGTGAAACACAGAGGGTGAAACACAGAAGGTGAAACACAGAAGGTGAAACACAGAAGGTGAAACACAGAGGGTGAAACACAGAGGGTGAAACACAGAAGGTGAAACACAGAGGGTGAAACACAGAGGGTGAAACACAGGAGGTGAAACACAGAGGGTGAAACACAGAAGGTGAAACACAGAAGGTGAAACACAGAGGGTGAAGCAGAGACAGGGGAAGAAGTAAGGTGGTGGCAAGAAATACAGACAAACATAAAAAACCCCCTGATAAACCAAAGATGGAATCAACACGCGGGAGGAAGTGGAGCAGCGAAGCTACATCACCTGGACGAACCGTAAAAATGAGGGGAAGATTTGAAAAAAATAAATAGAAGGAAGGCGAGAAGGAGGAGCAGCGAACAGGAGAAGAAAGAGGAGATGGGAAGTGTAGATTGCTCTGCTCTCTCCTGTGCTATTCTTCATTTTAAGCAGCTTGTTGACCTTTCCAGTCAAGCCTGTAGGTGTAGTTCACATTCTGCAGCAGCGCCTGCAGTAATTTAGGCGAGAACTCATGCAGCAGAGAGGATCGACAGAATGGAGGGGAGGAGAAAACAAAGAAGTAGGGATAAGGTATATGACAGGCAGGAACAAAGCCACTGGAAAAGAGAGAGAGAGAGAGAGAGAGAGAGAGAGAGATGGGAAACACAGAGGGGAGGGAGGTTGAAGCACCGAGCGCTTCCAAATGATTGCCTCTCATAAGGTTGTTTTATACCACCTCAGATTTACTGTCCATTTATGGGGATGGTTATTAGAGTGTCCAGGCCTGGAGCCCCGGCGCTTTGGGGTGATACGTCGCTTTAGAGCAGCCGCTTGAACAAGGGATGGAAGAAGTGGAGGTACATAATTCACACTCTAGTAGCACCCTGGAAGACACAGAGGCAGGCAATCACACACCGGGCAATCACACAGTGGTGGAGGGACGCTTCATCACGCACTAAAACCTGCTGTCAGGCAAAGCTCTGGAAGCCTCACGGCCCGGGTGAACACACACCTGAGGCTGTGTGTGTGTGTGTGTGTGTGTGTGTGTGTGTGTTCTACAAAGGGACTGCAGGTTCTCTGAATCTACATGTGCTTCGCCACACGTGTGTGAATGTAAGCAGATTTTCCACGAAGCTCAACTCGTGTGTTTTGAATGAAAGTGTCTGGCTTCCTTCAGGACAGTTGATTTTCTCACGCGTTCGTTCAGAATCTCTGCACATTGACAGGAACGTTGACCAAACGTTCCCCGGCAGAACCTCCTGACTGTCTTCATGACCTGGGAACCATCCACACTTTTAGATTCTCACAGACGTCCTTAAAGTCCCAGTGAAATGAAGGTTCCACCTCCAGAACACTCTGGTGTCTCTTCTAGAACGTTTTCCTGCTAACTGGCTGAAGGTAAAATGTTAAAACACGACAATCTGCCAGAAAATAGCCGCTAAACGGCGCTAATTCCTCTGCTGGGCGGAGCTTCTGACAATAACAGAGTGACATCACGAGTTGTGCACACGCCCAAGTTGTGTTTACATTATGGAGGATCAGAGTTTTGATGGGTGCCTGTATGCACGTATATGTGTACACATATATGTACAAATATGTGCATATATGTACATATAATATAGGAAAACGGCCAATTTTATATATGTCACATATATTAAAACCTATATTAAAACCTATATGTTTATATAGGTTCTTTCCAGATTGCTTCTAGTGGCTCATCGACACGTCGCAGCAGAAAACACGACTTCACCCACTGATGACACTTTGACAAAGAGATCAAAGCCCAACCTCCTGTACTCACATGAAGATCATCTCACCTCGTCGTCATTGCAGCTGATTGTAAAAGCGTCGCCCACATGTGATCCAGACTGAGACGAGGCTGGACAGCTCATTGGAGGGTGGATCCGGTGGTGCCCCTCCTCCCTCCCTCCCTCCCTCCCCCCCCCCTCCTCCTCACATGTGTGAAGCATCATTACCCAGTTCCTCCGGCGCTGCACCCCATCTCAACCTTTTCTATCCTGGATTATCATGTGAAAAGACGCCGTTTCTCATCAGACAGGCTCTTCAATTGGAAACAGATGTTTTTCCCTCCCTGGGAAATGATTTGCTTCTCGGTGACAGAGGGCGGCGGCCCCGGCTTTATGACTCACATAAAAGGCCTCTTAAATGACAGCATTCAGAGGAAATATAGGCCTAAATTCATTCTTTCAATTTGGGGCCAAGTGGTATAGAAATAATTCCACGTAGTGAGGAAGCTCCTGCAGAAAGCCTCGTCACTCAATCGCCCGCAGAGCCCAGGAGCTTTTCAAAAGTCTTAAAGCCACACGGCCACAGGTAGAAGGACGATGACGTGTGTCTGCATTGGAAAATCCTTCACATTAAAGTGCTGCGGCAGATTTAGTGGAGTTCCATGTTTGTGACCTGATAGAGAAACAGGAGATCCGGAATAAACAGGAACCAGAGGCAGAAAATCACATTTCATCAAAAGGCCGACAGACAACAAACCGACCGCAACAAAGGGTTAAAAAGTCAAATAAAACAGATCAATTAATCAACTGACTGCAACTCAAAGGAACAATTAAAGGGAATAACTGGTGTGGAGCTCCACTGCTCCACCAGGGGGGCAATTCTAGTGATACACATAGTTAGAGTTATACAACAAAGGTAATAATAAAACACATTTTTCAAACTGATCAATTAAAACCAAGTAAAGCACAAGAAGATCAAAGCACTTTAACAAAGGAAGGACATTTAAGATCAACATTTAAAAAATGGTACTTTTAACACATTTTAAAATGTTCAGTGAGGGTGAGGGCTAACCCTCCGTCAGCCCTCCACTGACCTCCACCCTCACTTACCTCCACCCTCCACTGACCTCCTCCCTCACTGACCTCCTCTCTCCACTGACCTCCACCCTCACTGACCTCCACCCTCACTGACCTCCTCTCTCCACTGACCTCCACCCTCACTGACCTCCACCCTCACTGACCTCCTCTCTCCACTGACCTCCACCCTCACTGACCTCCACCCTCCACTGACCTCCACCCTCACTGACCTCCACCTCCACCCTCACTGACCTCCACCCTCACTGACCTCCTCCCTCCACTGACCTCCTCTCTCCACTGACCTCCACCCTCACTGACCTCCACCCTCACTGACCTCCACCCTCACTGACCTCCACCCTCGCCAGCTCAGATTAGCCACAACTTGTTTTCTCAATATGTTAATTCAGTTGCTGCTGCTGTCAAAATTCCAATCAGTCCAGCATGAAGGAACCATGAAGGAACCATGAAGGAACCATGAAGGAACCATGTTGCTCCAAGCTGTGTCTGGTTCCTCTCAGCTGACAACACATCAAACGGTCTGGGGGGGGGGGGGGGGGGGGGGGGGGGCTGATTCTCCTCCTCTCCCCAACAGGCTCATTATTCATTTTCTGAAACTTTCACAAAAGAGAGAAAAGAAACAACATTTTGAGAATGATATTGCTTTGGCCGTCCCCATCAATCAACGCTTATCAAACCAGTGCTTTCTCCTCCTCTCGCCTCAAATATGGTTTAATCAATGTAACATGGTGGGGCTGCGCGGCGCCGCCTTGCACTGCGCGCCACAGACGAAGCAGGTTAGCATTTACATGGCGCAGCTCGGCCTCCGCTGTGATTTATGGAGGCGGGCCGGAGACGCCGTCTTCTCTCATTTGAAGGCAAACCTGGAAAACAAACAGTGTGTGATTGCCACTTACTTCTATTTGAGGGGCCTGGAAACAGATTGTCATCGGGAAGGGGCTGCTCATTAGCATAGAAATGAATATGATGACAGATAATGAATATATGCCTCTTGATGCTACACAGCCGTCCCAGAATGATCAAGTGTGGAGGCAGCGCAAGAAAAGACATCGCATTTTCTCCTTATTTTGGCAAGAGGATGATGTGTGAATATTAGCATACTGCAAAAGAGAGATAGAGGTGGTGGGTGGGTGGAGGTGGAGGGGTGGAGGTGGGGGGGTGGGGGTGTCATGAAAGGAGTGGTAGGGGAGGAGAGGACAAAGTCAAGGTCAGCTTCAGATAGAGAACAAGTCTCCTGGTAATCCCTATCTCTTTGTCTCAGCACGCACACACACACACACACACACACACACACACACACACACACACACACACACACACACACACACACACACACACACACACACACACACACACACACACACACACACACACACACACACACACACACACACACACACACACACACACACACACACACACACACACACACACACACACACACGTGGAATGAGGTGTCACATTAGCTTGCGTGAGGTAAGAGAAGCTCATTCTGAACAGACAGACTGTCAGAAACACGTTCTGCTAAATCAGCAGGCGACACGTGTTGTTATTGTTTCATTAAGTGGCAGCCCTCCACCAAAATAAATGAATAAATAAATAAACGACGTGGTACTACAGCAGACATTTAGCTAAATAAATGCAATTGGCCTGCTTCAGCATGAAGCTGTGTCGCCGTGAGCAGAGAAGATTCTCTTCTGCTTCAGGAATTCACACGTTGAATCAACCTGCTGGATTCACAGGAAGCTGGAAGTTCTGCAGTCAACAGAACCTCACAAACACCAACAGCTGGCAGGAGAAGAGACGTGAAGGGGGGGCTGGGGGGGGGGGGGTGGAGATATATATATATATATACTTTTTTGTCTTTTTCCTAATTTTTTTTATTTTTATTTCCCCTTTCTCTCAATTATTATTATTATTATTATTATTACTATTATTATTATTATTATTATTATTATTACTATTATTATTATTATTATTATTATTATTATTATTATTATTATTATCATACTGCTGAACAGGACAAGGGGAAAAAAGGTCATGTGACCATTTGACGGACTGCAGTGAAACTGGTTTGGCTCTTATTGTGAAGGGTCAGGAGGAACAGGAGGAACGTTGGCAGGAGGAGACATGACTTCAGTGGAACCCAGAAACTCCGTCGCTCCAGCTCTCCATTGCTCCACCTTGCCATTGCTCTAGCTCGTTGTTGCTCCAGCTCTCCGTCGCTCCAGCTCTCCATTGCTCCAGCTCTCCGTTGCGCCAGCTCTCCGTCGCTCCAGCTCTCCGTTGCTCCAGCTCTCCATTGCTCCAGCTCTCCATTGCTCCAGCTCTCCATTGCGCCAGCTCTCCATCACTCCAGCTCTCCGTTGCTCCAGCTCTCCATTGCGCCAGCTCTCCGTCGCTCCACCTTGCCATTGCTCCAGCTCTCCGTTGCTCCAGCTCTCCGTCGCTCCAGCTCTCCATTGCTCCAGCTCTCTGTCGCTCCAGCTCTCCGTCGCTCCAGCTCTCCGTCGCTCCAGCTCTCCGTCGCTCCACCTTGCCATTGCTCCAGCTCTCCGTCGCTCCAGCTCTCCGTCACTCCAGCTCTCCGTCGCTCCAGCTCTCCGTCACTCCAGCTCTCTGTCTCTCCAGCTCTCCGTCACTCCAGCTCTCCGTCGCTCCACCTCCACCCCCCGCGGAGCGGAGGTTTTCTCACAAACAGCATCAAACACGACGGCTGCTGCCGCCTGTCACATGCTGGAGGCTTCTTGCTGGCGAGGGTGGTGTTTGGGTGGTGTTCGGGTGGAGCAGCGCTCTGATTGGCCTGATTAATGCAGACGACTGCAGAGGAAGATCACAGCCTGATTACTTTAATTGTACTTGTGACTAATTTGCATGTTAACATGTTGATGTGTTCTATTGACAGCCTGGAAGGGATTATTGATTGAATTCAAGAGAAGTGATGCATGATGGGGAAGGAACACTTGGTGTGGAACCTCTGCTCCAACCCAGAACCAGGACCGGTTCTGAGCTCACTAATGTTTCTGGTAGAACAACTGGACGTCCTCACATGTGGACAGTTGTGTATTAACGGGCGACACAGGATCTTTTGTGTTTCTTCTTTGTTAACGACTTATTAATAAAATGCACCTCCTTTGCGTTGAGCCAAGTGAGTGTTTGTTGGTGGTGCTGAGCTCTGGTGGAGGACTGACGGAGACGTACATGATTCTGAAAGGACGTCTTTCTGTTGCCTTACAGTGAGAGGTCCCCCCCCCCCCCCCCCCCCCCCCCCCCCACGGGGCCGACGTGTATCTTTTTGACAAAGACGTTCATTGAGAGGAACATGAAGCCTCCTGCCTCCACGTTGCACCGCTGCAGGATCTCACCCTCCTCCTCCATCAACCCCCCCCCCCCCCTGCCTCCACGTTGCACCGCTGCAGGATCTCACCCTCCTCCTCCATCAACCCCCCCCCCCCTCCTGCCTCCACGTTGCACCGCTGCAGGATCTCACCCTCCTCCTCCATCAATCCCCGACTTTCCCCCCCTGCTGGGCGGCCGACGGCAGCAGGCAGCGTGACCTCTGACCTGCTGGCCGCCCCTGACCGTGACCCCACGTGGAACCCTGACACGGGTTAGAGCCGTACGGTTGATGTGTTTGAAAGCAGCGTTGCTCTGCTGCCTGGCTGGACGGCGCCGGGCAGACGAAGCGTTCAGCCGGAGAGGACGGAGATCGTCTCCTGCTGGGAGACATCTTCACCTCCACTGCTTCACATTGTGGGAGACATCTTCACCTCCACTGCTTCACATTGTTTCCCTCGTTCACACACAGAGCTGCAGAAAGGCTCACAACACCTTTTCATCGAAAAGAGAAAAAGAGTGTAGAAAGAGCTGAAGGCACTTCAAGAAACACTACGACTGAAAAATCTGCTTTTATGGTCCAAATACAGAGCAAACATTGGATATTAATTCTCATAACTTTGGTATTTGTTGAAGGTTCTACTATTACTCTTCAACAATTCATAAGGTAACTGATAAATTACTTACAGTTGGTCAATTATGTGTATTAATTATAATTATTTATAGAAATACATTCAGTATTTATTCATTATTATAAAGAGGAAGAAAGGGAAGGTTAGTGGTGACGTGTTACAGGCCAGGAAGCTGAGATGTTTTTAAAGAATTGGTTTTAGGTTTTAGGTTTTAAGTTTTAGGTTTTAAGTTTTAAGTTTTAAGTTTTAGGTTTTAGGTTTTAGGTTTTAAGTTTTAGGTTTTAGGTTTTAAGTTTTAGGTTTTAAGTTTTAGGTTTTAGGTTTTAAGTTTTATGTTTTAAGTTTTAGGTTTTAAGTTTTAGGTTTTAAGTTTTAGGTTTTAGGTTTTAGGTTTTAAGTTTTAGGTTTTAGGTTTTAGGTTTTAAGTTTTAGGTTTTAAGTTGCCCTCTTTGTTCTGAGACAAACATCTGAGGACATTTGCTCCAGCTTGTCTGAAAACACGAGATCGCCGGCCGCAACACGTGGCAGTCACTAGTGATAACTGGTGATAACTGGTGATAACTGGTGATAACTGGTGATAACTGGCGATAACTAGTGATAACTAGTGATAACTAGTGTGAAGCTGGAGATCAGCTGCTTTACCGTCGGTACAGTTTCTACCATAGAACTTCCTCTAAAACATTTCTCACTATTTGAAATAGCAGCAGTCAGAACAACAAAATGAAGGTAATCCAAACAAAATGAAGGTAATCCAAGTATAATTTGTGTTCAATATAAAACACAGCAGCACATGACGATATAGTTTTTCTACCTTGAGATTTGATCTTAAAAATAACAATGTGCTTTATCTATCAGTTGATCAACTTCCTGTTTGAACCTTCCAAATACCACAATCCAGTATTTATGTTTCATTTCTGTCACAACGTATTCTTGTATTTAGTTCTTAATGTATTGTTTTTATAGCTTTGTTGTAAAGCACTTTGGGTAACACTGGGTTATTGTAAAGGCCTGTACAAATCACATTTGATTTGATTTGATTTGTCAAACCCAGTTTGCAGGTTATTTTCCTCCAAATGCTCCTCAACAGAGAAAAAAACACATCAGGATCATCTGCTGAAACATAAATCAGGAAATCTTTAATCATTTCACTCATGTGACAAAACACAGGTTTGAAATATTCAGGTCAGATTACAGGAATCGGTTTCTTTTCCGGTTCCGAGGAGAAGAGCTGATCCTGGATCTGCAGGTTTCAGATCGACGTGACGAGGATCAGAAAACAGAACGTCACTAAATAAACGGTGACGTCGGACGTCGCTGCTGCAGTGAGGAATTCACTTTGATGTGATTCTGAGTCAAATATTCTGGCTCCTTTAGACGCTGCCTCATTGTTTATGGTAAGAGTGTGTGTGTGTGTGTGTGTGTGTGTGTGTGTGTGTGTGTGTGTGTGTGTGTCCCTGCCTCCATAGTGCTCAGCCCCTCCAGCTCAGTCCTCTGATCGCCTGAACAGCAGTTGGCGAATGCGTTTGCCAGCTTGTTAGAGTTTCTGTGTTTGTTGGTCATTGATAGAAGAGTCGGAGACGTTTTGATACGTTCCAGAATAAAAATAAATTTTAGCTGTTATTTTTGATTTTGCTCGTATTTCCGTGACAACGTCCTGCTGACATGAGCACCGGGAGCTTTAGTGGATTCATTTAAACACAATTAACCCCTTGACGAGTTCCACGCCTCAGTTTTGAGTGAATGCGTGTGTGTGTGTGTGTGTGTGTGTGTGTGTGTGTGTGTGTGTGTGTGTGTGTGTGTGTGTGTGTGTGTGTGTGTGTGTGTGTGTTGCAGGGAAGCCACATCCTGTCCAGGTACAGCAGGTCCGTTGATTGCTTTTCTACTCCTGTAAATCTCTTCTAATTAAGACTGATGAAGTAATTAGTCCCCTTGTAAACAATTGGTTTGTTTGAGCAAAGGTTGTACGGAATCTAAAGACCTTCTGTCAACCTCATTTAAGGCGTAAAGCCGGTCTGGCGCCTCCCCGGCGACGTCAACGATCCCCAGAGGTCCTCCGGTGGCGGCGGCTCAAAGCCTTTCTGCTCAAACGCAGACGCATCGAAAATCACAGAGCAATTTAGAAGGAAACGTCGTCCGGCGCTGCAGCAAGGCCCGTCAGACCATACACTGCCTTGCTGGGAGGCTGATCAGGTTGAATTAAAAGTAATATTAACGCTACAGGTTTTGGAAAAGTAAAATGTACATGTTTGTTAATCCTGACGATTATAAAAGGTCCCATCTTACTGGTGAACCAGTCTGATCGATTTGATGGAAGGAAATGTTTTCTCACATCATTTAAATTGGAAAAGCTTCATGGAAAAGATTCGACAGAAGCCTGATAAGACCAGGAATCCAACTACTGTGGTGCAGCGCTAGAATCTCACCTGACAAATTGGGATTGTGGGGTTTGATTCCCAGCAACAGGTTTTTCAATAGTTAATTGAAGAATTAGATTTTGACCGACAGCACCGCCTCTGATGTGTCAATGAACGGTCCGGTGTTTCTCTTCTCCCTCCGTCCAAATAAATCCACATGAGAATCTCCGGCCAGGAAGCTTCTGCTACCAGCAGACAAGTTCCTAAAACCTTCCTAGGATTCCTACGAGAAGTGTTCGTGCACCCAAAAGCTGAAAATGGCCAAATTCAACCGACACAACGGATTTTATCATGGCCTGCAACTTTAACCAATCCCTGCAACTTTTCTGCAACTTTGACCAACTTTGACCAATTTTGACCAACTTTGACTAACTTTGACCAATTCTGACCAACTTTGACCAACTTTGACCAATTTTGACCAATTTTGACCAACTTTGACCAACTTTGACCAATTTTGACCAATTTTGACCAACTTTGACCAACTTTGACCAATTTTGACCAACTTTGACCAACTTTGACCAACTTTGACCAATTCTGACCAATTTTGACCAATTCTGACCAACTTGACCAACTTTGACCAATTTTGACCAATTTTGACCAACTTTGACCAACTTTGACCAACTTTGACCAATCTTGACCAACTTTGACCAACTTTGACCAACTTTGACCAACTTTGACCAACTTTGACCAACTTCACCAATTTTGACCAATTCTGACCAATTCTGACCAACTTTCACCAACTTTGACCAACTTTGACCAACTTGACCAATTCTGACCAACTCTGACCAATTCTGACCAACTTTGACCAACTTGACCAATTTTGGCAAACTTTGACCAACTTTGACCAACTTTGACCAATTCTGACCAATTCTGACCAACTTTGACCAATTCTGACCAACTTTGACTAACTGACCAACTTTGACCAACTTTGACCAATTCTGACCAACTTTGACTAATTTTGACCACTTTGGACCAATTATGACCAATTTTGACCAATTTTGACCAACTTTGACCAATTTTGACCAATTTGGACCAATTATGACCAATTTTGACCAATTTTGACCAATTTTGACCAACTTTGACCAATTCTGACTAACTTTGACCAACTTTGACCAATTCTGACCAACTTTGACCAATTTTAACCAACTTTGACTAACTTTGACCAATTTTGACCAATTTTGACCAACTTTGACCAATTTTGACCAACTTTGACCAACTTTGACCAACTTTGACCAATTTTGACCAATTCTGACCAACTTGACCAACTTGACCAACTTTGACCAATTTTGACCAATTTTGGCCAACTTTGACCAACTTTGACCAATGTTGACCAACTTTGACCAATTCTGACCAATTTTGATCAATTTTGACTAACTTTGACCAATTCTGACCAACTTTGACCAACTTTGACCAATTCTGACCAATTTTGATCAATTTTGACTAACTTTGACCAATTCTGACCAATTTTGACCAACTTTGACCAACTTTGACCAATTCTGACCAATTTTGATCAATTTTGACTAACTTTGACCAATTCTGACCAATTCTGACCAACTTTGACCAATTCTGACCAATTTTGACCAATTCTGACCAACTTTGAACAACTTTGACCAACTTTGACCAATTTTGACCAATTTTGACCAATTTTGACCAATTTTGACCAATTCTGACCAATTTTGATCAATTTTGACCAACTTTGACCAATTCTGACCAACTTTGACTAACTTTGACCAACTTTGACCAATTCTGACCAATTTTGATCAATTTTGACTAACTTTGACCAATTCTGACCAATTCTGACCAACTTTGACCAATTCTGACCAATTTTGACCAATTCTGACCAACTTTGAACAACTTTGACCAACTTTGACCAATTTTGACCAATTTTGACCAATTTTGACCAATTTTGACCAATTCTGACCAATTTTGATCAATTTTGACCAACTTTGACCAATTCTGACCAACTTTGACTAACTTTGACCAATTTTGACCAATTTTGACCAACTTTGACCAATTCTGACCAATTTTGACCAACTTTGACCAATTCTGACCAATTTTGACCAATTTTGACCAATTCTGACTAACTTTGACCAACTTGACCAACTTGACCAACCTTGCCGATTGGCCTGTAATTGAGTGTAGGCCGTCCTTGCTTTCTGCTTTGTGTGTGTGCAGACGGTGGATCTACAGCACCACAACCACATTGTAAGTGAAGGTAAGAAGAAAACCAGCGATTCCATGCAGAAAGCACTAATCTGTTCAACATGGGTACGTATATATTATTTACTGCTCAGGTATGAGTGCAGTATAGGACGAAGTGACAATATAATATAATACCATGTTTTGTTGACCCTTACATCATCCTGGCCTTTGCTTGGCTTTAGTTTTCAATAAAGCCACAAACCACATTGGATGTTTCTTCGCTGCAGATCGAGGTGGAGGTAATATAAGGTCTGGGGAAAATGGCCGCCAAGCCCAGCCTGGGTTGAAGCAGTGAAACATGAATAAAGTCCCAGCTGATGACAGATAAGGCATCTTCAGACTATGACAGATTGGCTCCCGCTGAATCACCTATATATCCAGCACTGAAATTCCATTTCATCAGTGTGATAAGGACCAAGTGATAGCAGATAGCAATCTGTGTCAACACAAACTAAATTAAAAATGTAGAGACTTAAGACTCGATAGTATCTGAAAACATAATGCAATTTATTCTGCCAACATTACATGTTTAACTTGTGGGGCTGCTGGAGAGAAAACACCTTCATGAGGACAATGACCTCTGCTGGCTTCTGTAAGAGGCGTGAACTTTAGGATTGGAATCATCTCAGCAGCCACTGTTTACTGGAAGAACATCTGTCCTGAGGAAAGGCCACAGAATTCACAGTATAATTGTGCATTATTGAATTCCAAGGTAGGAAATGGTTCATATTGATGTCTGTCCATGAAGTGAACAGTGTGGAGTTTCTGCTTTAGCCAGCTTTTTGAAATGTCACACACTTGAAGGATGACGAGCCAACATGGCGGCTCAAGGCCATTTGTCTCAAACCATCATTTAAAAGACAAAGGTAAAAAAAATAAAAGCCAATATTCTTCAAAGCAAAGCATTTCCACCACGAGTGAAGTGGAAAATCCTTCATGTTTAATATTTCTTCTTCTTCCTACAACCTGATTAAATAAACGTTCTGACAGAAACCAAGATGTAAACATTGGAAGAGGGTCGTTCTAGCATGTCGACAGTTTTAAAGACACACAGGAGACACTTTTAAAGGTCAAAGCCTCAGTTTGGCCAATTCACTAATGTGAAAATTCTGATTCTCAAATTCCCATTTCAGGGCGTCTTATTTTGAAAAATGTACACATTTTGCTGGCCCTGACTGAAACACCACTGCACGCTACTGTGTATACATGTATATAAGATGTATACAAGAGAGTGATTAAATCAGAGTTAAAGTACTTCAGGAACCACAAACAGTCCAGGTTCATCCTCAGGGACCAGAATCGTGAAATATTGCTACAATAACCTTTAAATTTACACTTCAAAGTGTTTCTTTGTTGTGTCACAGTGTCTGGAATGAAATGTCTATATTTTTACAAGATCAAACAATTAGCACTGAAAATGATTATAATCTCAACATAAAGTCTAAAGTATAACGTATTTATTTGTTTTTTAAGAACATCGTCGTATTATTGACACTGTAAATGTATTTTATGTCCTGTTGCCGGGACACAGTTCAGACTCAGTGGCACATCCTGAGCTGCAGAGAAGAAGTGTAGAGACTTTCATTTCTACAGTAAAATGTGGACAGGACTCTGGCTGGACCATCAAATGAGTTGCCGTTAAACAGTTCCAGCTGAAGAGTAAAACCCGCGGAGAAGAAAGAGAAACAGTGAAGATTAATAGGCTGTCATTACAAGAGCAAGCTAATGTCACGGATCAGTGGAACTAGACGTTAGCGGCTTGTGTTTCAATACGGGATAAATATGTTTGAACGGGACGACCAGCTGCGCTCTGATGACCAGTAAAGTTTAGGAACGTAATCGTAGACGCCTGAAGCTGCAGACTGCTGGGACTTCTGGTCCGCAGACGTTCAGTCGGAGGAAATCCTGCTGGATGGATGGATGGATGGATGGATGGATGGATGGGTGGGTGGATGGATGGATGGATGGATGGATGGATGGGTGGATGGATGGATGGGTGGATGATGGATGGATGGATGGGTGGATGGATGGATGGATGGATAGATGGATGGGTGGATGATGGGTGGATGATGGATGGATGGATGGATGGATGGTGGGTATTATTGCAGGACTCAACACATCAGTGAAAAACGATCAGAATCTGCTCTTCCAGCCGGAGACTAGCAGCTCAGCGTGTTTCTGCATGAAGACGTGATGAAGATGTGATGAAGACGTGATGAAGACGTGATGAAGATGTGATGAGGATGTGATGAAGATGTGATGAAGACGTGATGAAGATGTGATGAGGACGTGATGAAGATGTGATGAAGACGTGATGAAGATGTGATGAAGATGTGATGAGGACGTGATGAAGATGTGATGAAGACGTGATGAAGATGTGATGAAGATGTGATGAGGACGTGATGAAGATGTGATGAAGACGTGATGAAGATGTGATGAAGACGTGATGAAGACGTGATGAAGATGTGATGAAGACGTGATGAAGATGTGATGGAGATGTGATGAGGACGTTATGAGGACATGATGAAGATGTGATGAAGATGTGATGAAGACGTGATGAAGACGTGATGAAGATGTGATGAGGACGTGATGAAGATGTGATGAAGACGTGATGAAGATGTGATGAAGACGTGATGAAGATGTGATGAAGATGTGATGAGGACGTTATGAGGACATGATGAAGACGTGATGAAGATGTGATGAAGATGTGATGAAGACGTGATGAAGATGTGATGAAGACGTGATGAAGACGTGATGAAGATGTGATGAAGACGTGATGAAGACGTGATGAAGATGTGATGAAGACGTGATGAGGATGTGATGAGGACGTGATGAGGATGTGATGAGGACGTGATGAAGACGTGATGAGGACGTGATGAGGACGTGATGAAGACGTGATGAAGACGTGATGAGGACGTGATGAAGACGTGATGAAGACGTGATGAAGACGTGATGAAGACGGGATGAAGACGTGATGAGGACGTGATGAGGACGTGATGAAGACGTGATGAAGACGTGATGAGGACGTGATGAAGACGTGATGAAGACGTGATGAAGACGTGATGAGGACGTGATGAAGACGTGATGAAGACGTGATGAAGACGTGATGAGGACGTGATGAAGATTTGATTAACTCGTCAATAAATGAAGAGTTAATCAAAGGATTCCGATCACACTCCCATGGCGCTGACCGGAGGTCCTGACGCTTTATTGAGACACGACACATGTTCTCATGCTTTAGCAGCTTTGTAGCTTTTTAGACACAAAACACAGGCATGTTTAGTTTGAACAAAGAGTTGAACTGTTGTACCTCGGCTCCATTTCCACAATCCTACATGAATGCGTTGTTGAGCGCTCAGTCGCTTCTACACTGAAAGTCAGACTCTGTACGCGTTAGTGTGACCTTTCCCTTCAACGGACCTTTGGCTTTTTCAAGCCTCCTGACCTCCTGACCTTCACGCCTGCAGGCCATCAGCTGGGCGACAGTTAAACTTGAACTCCAGGTGTGACGGTATCAGTCGGCTGTCAGCGGCTGTAATGTATGAAAATACTTGGTGTAACAGATATGAAGAGTTATGGGAGGCGTCTGCGGTCTGGAGGAGACGGGTCATTTTCCACCAAGGCCACAGTGGGATAGAAAATGGTGAATTATAGTGAGAGGACGCTTCTGAAAACCAGGACGAGGACGCTGCTCACCGCCAGTGATGATTGGAGGGTTTAAAGAGCCATGTCATTGGCTGGCATTCAACATGAAAAGAAGAACGTGAGACCCAGTAATTCCAAACTAACTACAGTGTGGTGATCTGACCATCTGCAGAGTTCTTCACCCTCTGCTCCGCGGCTCACTGGTGTTTCTTCCAGGTCGTCAGCTGAGCCGGGGGAAATTATCACATTTCACATTTTGTTTCTAACAAAACCTTTACTCTCACAGCGACAGTGTGTTGCAGAGTAATGATGTATAAATACTCTTCACCACTAGAGGGCAGCACAGAACTTTGCCGGTGAAATGTAAAGTGACAGACGTCAGTGTGGTTCATCTCCACCTCCTGCTACCATCTTGTATCAAAGTACTGTGTCAGTGACAGTGATGGAGAAGTTTTTGAAAACCAGGATCTCAGCTCTTCATCCATCAGGTCCAGGTTTCACACTGAGGGAGGCACTATTAAAAAAAGTCCTTGTTTCTGGATTTACTGGATTCCTGTTGATCAAACTTTGATGAGAAAGACTTTATATCGTTAATAGAGGCTGCAGAGTTTAACATTTTAACATTTCCGGGTGGAGGTGTGACTCCAGATGTTTCCAAACAAAAAAGTGTGTCTCGGCTCAAAAAGGTTGAAAAACACTGGTCTAAACCACTGGATGTGAAAGCATCAGCTCCTCCTGCTGGCCAGGGAGAGAAATGGTTGGACTCTGGCTTTACGTGAATAATTTTCTTAACACGGGGAATAAAGTGCAGCTCAGAGTCAAAGAGCTTTTTAACAAAGTGCTCGGTTTTCCTGCAGTGACGATTGAAGCTTCTCCTTCTGGCCTCTAGGACCAAAAACTAAAACCCCTGATTAATCGCAAGTAATTACAGAAAATTGTAAACTCAATTAGTTCACTTTTTAAATCATATGACAGAACTAAAATAATGTTTGGATGAATCCTTGAAAAAAAAAAAAAATCAACTCCCATGGGGGTCGAAGCAGGACCGAATAACAAATGTTGTGTTTTCAGTGTGGAAGTGTCTTTCTCTTTGTCTCTGCTTTCAAGTGTCTTCAGTCCTCCTCCTCTTCAGCTCCACCTTTTTCCTGCACGTCTCCGTCCGTGGAGTGAAAAAAGCTCGTGGACACGTCAGTCATGAAACAGCCTTTATTGTCTCTCACAACCATTACAAAGAAAATATATTGTGCTTGTGAACCTTCATCATTTAGTCTCTCGTGCTTGGGATGGAAAGCAGTGATGAAGCATCATGAAGCTTTGTGAACCATCTTCTCTATTCTCTGACGTCCACCAGATGGCGCTCTTGGTTTTAAGATGACGGCTAAAAGACTGGTTTTGAGGTGTTTTCAAATATTTCTTGCTCAGACGGCGCCATCGTGTGGCTTCAGACAATGAAGACTGCTTCATGAAGCCTCATCTGACCGTCACGACTGAACACTGCAGTGAACGCTGGGTAATGAAGCCCCTCCTACCTGAACCCCCTCGTACCTGAACCACCTCGTACCTGAACCCCCTCGTACCTGAACCCCCTCGTACCTGAACCACCTCCTACCTGAACCCCCTCGTACCTGAACCCCCTCGTACCTGAACCCCCTCCTACCTGAACCCCCTCCTACCTGAACCCCCTCGTACCTGAACCCCCTCCTACCTGAACCCCCTCGTACCTGAACCACCTCGTACCTGAACCCCCTCGTACCTGAACCACCTCGTACCTGAACCACCTCGTACCTGAACCCCCTCGTACCTGAACCACCTCGTACCTGAACCACCTCGTACCTGAACCCCCTCGTATCTGAACCCCCTCGTACCTGAACCCCCTCGTACCTGAACCCCCTCCTACCTGAACCCCCTCCTACCTGAACCCCCTCGTACCTGAACCCCCTCCTACCTGAACCCCCTCCTACCTGAAGCCCCTCCTACCTGAAGCCCCTCCTACCTGAAGCCCCTCCTACCTGAAGCCCCTCGTACCTGAACCCCCTCCTACCTGAAGCCCCTCCTACCTGAAGCCCCTCCTACCTGAACCCCCTCCTACCTGAAGCCCCTCCTACCTGAAGCCCCTCCTACCTGAAGCCCCTCCTACCTGAACCACCTCCTACCTGAACCACCTCCTACCTGAAGCCCCTCCTACCTGAACCACCTCGTATCTGAGGCACGTCGTACTTTGGTACCTTGAGGAAAGCGATACCGTCCACACTCACATCTCTGCACCAGTTTGGGTGAAAATGACATCGTAAAGAAATAAAAGGTGCTGGACTTCACATCCTCACACTTGTAGTGAGATGAATTCACTGAGCTGACTTGTGGAATCGCTGCGTCCCTCTGGAACCTTCTGGAACCTTCTGGAACCCTCTGGAACCTTCTGGAACCTTCTGGAATGATGCAGAAAACCCAACCCACTGCAGCGACCATCAGCTGGAGGAAGAACGAGGGACTGGGAGCAGAACACTGAAGGATTGTGGGAGGAGCCTCAGAGTTCCAGGCTGGGTGGTGCTAATGGTGACGGATGCTCTGGGAGGATGCAGACTATGGCCGATTGCACAGCAGCACAAAAAGGCCTGTTAGCAATGAGCAGGGGAACAATAGAGGAAGGCACTCAAAGGACTTTCTAAAACGCTGCTTCTGAAAGGACTTATTAGACTGGGATTTGAATGAATGACCTGAAGGACTGAAGACATTAAGTTGAAGCACAACGCTGTGCAGTGGGCGGGTCAACCAGAGCGCTGGGTTTTAGCTCCGCCTCGCCCAGAGGTGATGTAGAACTTGAAGTTCTGACCAGGAGGAGTTGGACTGACTTGTTCAACAAGGAACAACACAAACAACAGCTCTCGCCAATCAATAACACACCTTAGCTTTAGCTGAACAGTTAATATAATGATGCATTTTGCATTTTGTGAAACAGTTATTGACACGACACCGTCTGCATTATCCTCCTGCTGGGAGGCTGGAAATCAATCGTGGTGGCCAAGATGATGTGATGATGTGAACATCAGATCTCTTTTAACAGAGAATTAGCATCTCAAGCTAAATGTAGACATTAGCCACTTAGTCCCATGTTGGGATGAGTTCACAGCTTTAATGCTTCAGAATGCTTCATCTCTTGAAGAGGTGAACATGCATCTCCTCTATATGGCTTCACTGCAACACCATCAAACAGAAGATCAGCACCAGTGGAGGGAAGCTGATCAATGTGGATCTGAACAGTCTGACAGGACACAGAAGAACTACGTCCTGGAATCAAGCCGGCTGTGAGAATCCACTGCACATTTAAATCTAAAACAAGCTGCAAACTAATTGTTTTTGTCAATCAAAAGTATTTTTTTTATTCATCAGCATTTTGGATAAACATCAGCATAATTACTGCTGAGACTGTTGAAGCCACATTATGATAATTCTGAGAACGGAATGCCAAACAAAAGAGGAAGGAAGCACAATGACGTTGGACGACATGAATAAAACAGTCCTGAAATATTTCTATGCAACTAAACTATCTTGTTTATCTGCTTATTTTCGTAAATATAATAACTTTTTCATTGTTTTCAGTTTAAATGAATTTTTTTTATTCTATTTTTCATTTTGCGTTGATAATGTTTTGTTTTTTTAACCTTTATATTGTCCTGGAGTCATTTGAACCTGAAATGAAATCTTTTTATTTCAAAATACGTTTGTCGTTCGTTGAATAATCTGAAAGTAACTGGAGGTATTTGATATTATGTTCTTCATCATTAACATCAATTTCAAGTAATTTGATTGAAATGTTGATGTTTTATTGAACTTTATAACCTCCATTGTCCTCTGGGGTCAAAATGACTCCAGCAATGTTTTGAAAATGACGTCTGTTTAACGGAAACTGCAGAAATGCTGAATTCATCAGCATGGTGGCGCTGTTGGTTGTTATTGTTGTGAAACGACACACCTGCTGCAGTGAACAAAATGCTCTAAACTTTACCAATTACCAACGAAGGAACATGAACAGAGCAGTGGGATTGTTGTCAAGGTGAATGTCGACCTGAAAACGATCCGGTCCAGGAGGACCAGGTCTGGACCAGGTCTGGGACTCGTCCCCCTCTGGAGGAAACGTTGTTATTGCCCGTCTACTGGCCACTTGCAGAAGAACCAGTTACTATGGCCACAGTGCAGCGTTTCTTCTGTTTCCATGGCGATAGAGTGGGAGCATTTTCAAAAAGTCCCACCTGGGAGCCATTTTCAAAAACTTGCATTTTCAGTTTGTCTGGGCACCAAAGTCAACATCAACATCACCAATATCAACAGCATCGATGTCGTCTGGCTCATAAAACACGACAAACGTTTTCCATTTTCACTGGAAAACGTCGTTTTTTCACAAGGGGCCTGAAATAGTTTGGGTTTTATCTTCCCAGGTCTCCAAACCCTAACCCTAACCCTAACCCTAGCCCTAACCCTAACTCCAAAAACTCCTCTGAGGTCTGAGTGTGTTTCTCACCAGCAGTGTGCAAATGCATTTCGCCTCTGATGTGAAAGTGTGTCTGATTAAAGAGGAGCTCATTCTGCAGCTACACAGGAAGAGTTGCGGTTCGGCAGGTCGCCGTCGTTTAGGAGGAGCTCAGTGCGGATCTGCATGTGAGGCGCAGAGGAAAAGCCTCTCAGGGGCCGTCAGGTAGAACCGTGATGAAAACAGGAGCTCGTCTGCACTGACAGATGTGTGGAGGGAAGCTGGAGGGCTTTGAAACGCACAGCTGGCATTTAAACACTGGCGCTGGCTTTATGCAGAACATTTCTTGTGCTTGTGTTCTTTTGAGCTTCATTGATTGTGCCTTTTCAAACTGTCGACACAGAAACGGAATACACGCGTATGACCTCCGGTGTTCGGCGCTTACTTTCTGGAGCTTCCAGCCTCGGCTTCGCTGCTCACGGACAGAAAGTCTTTGGCCTTTCCAGCAGCCTCCTAATGGTGAGGAGGCACGAATAACAACTGCTTGCTCTGGCACAGGACTTCCTTATGCTGCGGAGATTATAGTCATGGTGAAGTGATGGCTTGTTTTCCAGCCTAATGTGAAGTCTGCCGTTCTCCCGGGGAACCCTTCGCCAGACAAATGGCTCCTTTGTAGGAAACATCGCCTTCCGCGACTTTGTGTTCCATTAGTAGAGTCTGCATGGCCAAATGCCACGCGCCGCATATATTAGCATTCAGGGGAAATCTGCCCTGGCTTGCACTAGTCTGTTCTTTATCCAACATAATCTTAAACACCATTTATCACAGTGCAAGAATAATAGACTTCAGTGGGTTTCTCCCGTGCCCTTCTGGGTCCAGACCTGTGTGCTGAGCCCTGGAGGCGAGACGCAGGACGTCTATTTGCTCTAATGTAACTGATTACAATGTGCTCACTCTGTGTGGACTGACAGAAATAAATAATTGCAGGCTGGTAGGCACAGGTCAGTAGTTAATTGAAGAGGTTTTGCTGATAATTAGTTGTAAATGGTTTAAGTACAGCAGCCTTCACAGAGTGGAGCCAGGCATCGCGTTGCCACAGCAGATTCCCTCAGGGTTTCTGTGTGAAGCTAAAACACTGAACATTTTCATTCCAGCAGGAATCTCTTGAAAACCTAATTGGGGCTGCGCAGAGACAGTTTGGTGGATGATTTCAGTAGCAGGAGGAATTGACTCAGTGCACAAGGAGCATTTAGAAAAGAGACTGAATAATGAGGGAAAGCTGAACATTGGGATTCCTCTGCAGAGTCTCTGTAGGGCTGTATGGTCAGTCTGCCAGCTGGTCCTCTGATACAACCAGCCTCTCCATGTGGAGCTGGACTCCCTCCGGAGACTCAAGGAGACATTCAGCTAAGACTTTAGACACTGATTAGTTTATCTTCTGCACTTTATGGAGGACTGACCAACATGTTTTCTCAGAGTGTTGGCGCAGTAGGGAACCCTTCAGACCAGAGCACGGCACTGCACCACACCAGTAATACGTTCCCACTATCAGACTACAGTCCTCAATGTTCCAGAGCTTGTATGGTTACTTTTGTCCTGCTTCCTGTATCAAACATTTGCTTTAGCTTGAGCTTTTGTCTCAATATTTGACTAAAGACTTTTTTGTTGGAGGAAGTTCCTTCTAGGATTTACTTGTCTATCTCCTGCGTTTCGCCCCAGGATGTTATTTCTCTCTTTTCATTTGCATCTCCAACAATGCTGATTTATAAAGCTTGGATCCAAAAGGCCCCGTCATTATTCTCTGTCTCAGTAATAGAACGTGTTCAGCTCTATGTTGTTCAGTGATGTCATGAAAATACTGTACATTCCATAAAGGACAGGACTTGAATGGAGTAAATGACTGTCAGCCCAAAACAATTGAGCAAAGAACTAAAGTTTAAAGGGGGAACTGAGACCATTTATTCCTCTGAAGAATAAATCAATGCAATAACCCAATATTAGGTGACTGAGTTCATATTCAGGAGCTGGTGGTCATGAGCTGGGGGACATTAAGTCGGGCGCTATCTCCTGGACATGCTCGTATCGTGTCATCATTCCCTGACATCACTTTGATTAAATTTAATATTGTGCTTTGGTGTATTCATTTCATATCTGAAATCACTTAGATAGTGTCTTTACTGCAGCTCGCCTCTCTGCAGCGCTGGAGAAGTTAGCCTTCAAGGCTAAAGTTGGACTCCAATGGTCTCCGAAGCGCCGTTAGGGTTCGGGTTGATTAAAGCTGATAAGGGGAGCAGACGGCGACACACAACCATCGCTTTTCTCCCAAAGTGTTATCACTTCACTATCACAAACCTGTTCATCGCTGGTCAGCATCATCTGGAATATTTCTTTACTTTCACTGCAAAGAAATGCCAGTCAGGTGAAACTTACTGACCTCATTCTGGCCAAACTTTCTTGAGTTTCCTCTGCAGGTGTAATTACCAACATAAGGGATGGCTCCGTCCCAGAAAGCTATTTCAGTGAGTCAGCTTTAACAACGGCTCTCCGGGACTCCAGAGTTCATTAATAATATTAAAGTCGGGTTTTATTCTTGCTGCAACTTGTCAACTTACATGTTGTAAAACAAAAGAATAAATATATATATGAACTTGTGACAAGTGGAGCCAGTCAGAGCGACACATATTCAACTGTTGACACGCCTTAATGAGGACAACCTGCCTGACGAGGACAACGGACTGGTTTTCCTGGAACATTTCAAGCTGAGAGACACTGAAACGGCCAAAATGACTTGGACAGGATCTGATTATTGGAAAATTCAGACGTCGTGGTGTCGGGAGATGAAGTTTGAGATCTGAATAACCGCCGCTTCCCTGTAGCATGGTGCTGCTCTGTGAAGCTCCTCTGCCTCATCCGTCCATCCTGAGGGTTAGGTTAGGGTTTAGGGTTAGGGTTAGGGTTTAGGGTTTGGGTCAGGGTTTAGGGTTAGGGTTTAGGGTTAGGGTTAGGGTTTAGGGTTAGGGTTAGGGTTAGGGTTTAGGGTTAGGGTTAGGGTTTAGGGTTTGGGTCAGGGTTTAGGGTTAGGGTCAGGGTTTAGGGTTAGGGTTTAGGGTTAGGGTTTGGGTCAGGGTTTAGGGTTAGGGTCAGGGTTTAGGGTTAGGGTTTAGGGTTTGGGTTAGGGTTAGGGTTTAGCGTTAGGGTTTAGGGTTAGGGTTAGGGTTTAGGGTTTGGGTCAGGGTTTAGGGTTAGGGTTTAGGGTTAGGGTTAGGGTTAGGGTTTAGGGTTAGGGTTAGGGTTAGGGTTTAGGGTTAGGGTTAGGGTTCGCTCACTTCAATGTGCGTTCCTTAATGTAACATAATGATCGTGAAACTTTCTCCACCTCTGCTGCCCGGTGTTCTCCAACTTTTCTAAAGGTGTTTTTGTTTCACGTCAGGACTTCTGAGCCTCTGGGTTAGGTTTAGGGTTAGGGTTAGGGTTAGGGTTAGTGTTAGTGTTAGGGTTAGGGTTAGGGTTAGGGTTAGTGTTAGTGTTAGGGTTAGGGTTAGGGTTAGGGTTAGGGTTAGCCTCTGGATCACACAAGCGCCCAGTAGCTCTGGTGAAGTGGAGGGTCGGAGAACGTAGCACACAGGGTGGATGATGAGTTTGACGTCACGCCTAGATTGGGTAGGCCTTAGCTAATTTTCCCTTTACAGCAGAGAACATCAGGCCTGAGGGCGAAGACCGACCCGCAAGAGGCTCCGTTCAGGTCCCAGCAGCCCACCAAGCAAGGTGGTCATTTAGGATTTAAACAAGTAGGTTTTTTTTTTACATTTAATTGTGTTTTTGTCATGTCCCACTCCTCAGAGGCCTCATGGGGGCGCTGTTGGCCAGCGGTTGGGCTTTTCCCCCTCCTGTCTCTCCTCCTGTTGGGTTCCAGGCAGACGTGTGAAGCTGTGTTTGCGGGTTAGGGTTAGTGGGAACGCTGGGGGATTAATGACATGATTCAGTTCAGCTGCTCCACCTGGTGGAGCTCGTTTCTCCTGATCGTCTGCACTTCTTAAAGTGTTCGACTCCACTCGGCGCTGGATCGTAACACCGTCCAAGTTCATATCTGTATCTGTTACGCTCAGTTTTGGTTTCACCGCGAAGCTTCGCTCCATTCTGCCTCCCGTCTGAAGACGCTCGCTGCTCCTGGACCAGCTGGGACCGGACCCGACTCCAGCCCAGTGCCTCTAGGAACCAACCCTTTTTATAAGAAACTCTCAGCAGAGCAACCGACCGTCTCCTGCTGGTTCAATCTGCACCTGAGCCTCAGAAGTCACACCTTAACAGTTTTGCTGCAGAATGTTGCTTAAAAATGTACTTTATGTTGAGATGGTAGTCATTTCCATTTCAGAACGAACGGCTGTTTGATCTTGCAAAAATATAGACAGTTTCATTACATATACTGTTGCACAACAAAGAAAAACTTTGAAGTGTAAATTTAAAGGTTATTATAGCAATATTTTACCAGTCTGGTCACTCAGGATGAACCTGGATTGTATGTGGCCCCTGAAGTACATCGTATTTAAGAATTATTTTGTATAGACCTTAAATATGTATAATATTTATGTCACAATCCATGACGTAGTATTTTTTTTCCAGGATTCTGATTGGCCATCGTGGCTTCATGCTTCTCGTTACACTGCCCCCTACAGGTCTGGCTGCTCATAGCAGCTCTGAACCAGGTGACATGTGGTCCGTGTAAATGAAGATTTTGTTTTTTTTAAAGGTAGAAGGGGAAATGTCCATTTTTATAAAACCCAGCTGTGTGTATCCGTGGCGTCAGTCTCTGCTGGGACGGTATTTCACAGTACAAATGTAACAAATGGGTCTTTTCAGTGTGACTTCACTGCACAGCGATGTCGGGGTTTGCATCGGTTACCTGATAGTAATCAAGTGGTCTTTGGTACTCGAGTTGTGTTTTGTTTGAAAATTCGCAGTTAAATAGTTTGGGTCTAAAATAAACAAAGGGACTTTTAGTCCTCAGCAATGTTCATAATTTTCATCCCAAAACCTGAACAAGTGGTTTTTGGCTTTTAACCAATTGCAAATGTTTTTGTTCCACTGAGGGACGTTTTTTTTTTATGTTTCTGCATCCGATGACGCATTGTGACAAAAATACATCATCTCTTGACCATGACCACAAAATCCTGTTTGGTGTTGATATTACCTCGTTAGGGTTAGGTTAGCTAGGATTAGGGTTAGGCTTTGGGTTAGTTAGGGTTAGGGTTAGGGTTAGCTAGGGTTAGGGTGGTCAAGCTAGTTAGGTGATGTTAACATGTAACCCAGTCTGGTAAACTTCACTAAACTATTATCGTGTCAATTTTATTTCTTGCATTTGCACGAGAGAGAAGTTTGTTTTCCCTATGTAGAGAACAGCTGATTGACAGAGAGGGCGAGTGGTGGAAGGAAGTGAGGGCCGTCACACACTTCCTACTTTATGGCTGAAAAGAGAAATGCTGACGGAGACCTCCGCCTGCTCACTGCCATTCCCTCCACATCTGCCAGTGAAAGGAGACATACAATTATTTCCCCTTCCTATCAAACCCCTTAATTAAATGAAATGTGAAATGGGCAATTTCATATTTCACTCATGTATTATTGCTGCAGATTGAAAAACGACTTCTTCCCTACATGGAAGCAACGAGAATCAGGGTGATGGACTCTGACTTCCAGTGCTAGAATGAACAGAGGAGTTCAGAGAGGTCGTCAACAGAAGGTAGAATGTGAGTATTACTGCTCCGTCACACCGACACAGTAGAACAGGTTCAGCTCAACAGATGTCGACGGGGTTTAAAGCACAGTTGAATATTGAGAGATTGTAGCTGCTGTCACAGTATTGTGTGCCGTTAGCATTTTACTTGTGGGAAATCACTTTTTTGTTTGTGATTTAATATAAGAACTGTTCCACTGCTTTGTCTCAATCTGTCTAAAACCATCTGAGTCCCACAAGAGAGGTTTGAGTATTTCCTCACGGGGAGACGTTGCTTTAACAAGCAACAGGTTGTCTGGGTTGCAAAACAATTGTTAGAAGCTGAACATGTGTTGCACCTTGAGGGAGGTTCCCTCATTCAGAGTGGAGTGTGTGTGTGTGTGTGTGTGTGTGTGTGTGGGGGGGGTTAAAGGAGGGAGTGCGGTGAGGTCAGGAGGTGAAATGTTCGACAGGACGACTGTATGGAAGGAATAAAGAAAATGGACTCGACGACTCTTCCACTAGCAGTTAAATCCCAATTAGATTGTTTGTTGACAGCATCACCAAGCTATTATTATGAGGTATTATTGTATTCTTCAGTAAAGTAAACAAGATAATATTAATTGTATTGATCTGAATATATAATAAGATGTGATGGACAAAACCTTATCAACAGATTTAGTGGCCAGGATCATTTCTGAAGGAAGACAAGGATGACCACAGCTCTCGTCTCTGCTTAGGTTTAGGGTTAGGTTAGGGTTAGGTTAGGTTTAGGGTTAGGGTTAGGCCTAACCTAACCCAAAACCTAACCCTAACCCTAGCCCTAAACCTAACCTAACCCTAACCGTTAGGGTTAGGTTAGGGTTAGGTTAGGTTTAGGTTAGGGTTAGGTTAGGGTTAGAGTTAGACAGTATCTGCTGTGACTGGTCAAGTTCTCCTTCTTTCATGCTGAGGTATTCATATCCAGGGAGGCACTGGTCAAGTACTGGTCAAGGTGGAAAGTAACTTATTCCTCACCAATATTTGTAGAGAATGACACTTTAACACTCCTTTGTTAACCCATTTGTTAAACGATGTGCCACCGTGTGTTTGAAAGACAAAACAGCCAGGTCTTACGTTGAAGGAGCAGCAGTGAAGGTACAGCTTCCCTCAACAGTGAATTCTGCTCATATTTATCATATTTTCTCAGCCAGTCGAGCGCTCATGGCCAGCAGGAAATAAAGAGTGTATTTTTGACAGCGTGTGTGGCTACGGTGACTCCACACTGACTTTTCCATACTCCTGTCCCACTCTCTAATGTACCTGTCACGCTCTTGATATATGGCTGCATGTATATTTTAAGGTTCACCTGGCAAGCATGTCACCTGCAATTTCTCCGTGGCGTGATGATTGATCAGTGCTTTTCCCCCCGAGGGATTTCTCAACCACAGGAGACGAGGCTGCTCACGGCGTGGGCGACTTTGAATATGAAATACCAGCATTGGAAATGTACTTCATGTATTCTTTAGTAACAGTTTAATTTGAACGGGGGGATTGTCTAAAGTGGAGACTTGCAGAAGTGCACACATGGGTGATTTAGAGACTCTGGACATGTGAGTTTGTCAAATGCAGAAGACAGACGGTAGAGGCACGATTAATGTCGTTTGAATCTCTTATGGGAGACTTGCTGAGGCCAACATGCAAATATAAGTGCATTGCACCAATAAAGACATTGGTTAATTGAAAACATGAGGTGAGGCACACAAGATGGAGGGACAGGAAGACAAACCTGAAACAGAGACAAAATAAAACAGGAAACAAGACAAGAAACATAATCTGGGCAGATGTGACGACAACCATTATTGTAAACTGTGAAAGGAAGAACGGCCGTGTTTGCAGGAGGATAATGTAAAAACATATCGACAAACAGCGTCTGTGACTCCACTGTGACGATAAAACAATATTTACTGATCGATCACATGATGCTGATCTCGTACTTGATACTTGTTGGGTCACGATGTTTATAGAAAACTGTCAAGTTTCATTCATTTCCAACCTCAATGAGATATATTGTTATTCTGATGACACCTGATTATATCCATCTATCCTTCTTCGATCCTGCTCATCCAGTTGGGGGTTGCAGGGCGCCGGAGTCGATCCCGGCGTTCTGTGGACCAGGATCCACCTGGACACGTCTCCAGTCCGTCTGTCCCTGGGAGACAAACACTTTAGTTTGTTTGTTGTAGTTACGGTTACAAACTCTGTAAACAACACCCACACACTCAATCCACTAATGCCTGTAATTACCACATTTTACATGTTTAAACTTTGCTATTTGGTTTTCAGATGATTTTCTTCTCATGCTTTATATTATTATATAGTTTTATGACCTTCGATCCCAGTGATTGCATCTAGCATCCATTTAGGTAGCAGTTAAAATCTGTGTTGTTTTCATTGTTTAAAATGGGCTTCATTTATTTATCTGAATCACAAAAATGTTTTTATTTATCCTGAGGGACAATTATGTGGATATTAAAAAGAGTAAGAGAAGGAGAACAAAGTGGATGAGCGACAGCAGCAGGTCGGCTGCCAGGGACAGAAAGAGGAGCTGCTGTGGAGGACATGAAGGCAGTTTTGTCCATGTGACACAGACACCATAACAACAAGAAGGCCCATTGCTGGGCTAATCCCCCGCCGGAGGGCTTTCTATTTTCTCACAAAGCAGCTCTAAGGCAGCACACTTGGTACACTAGAGGGTGTTCCATGGGTCCTAGTAGATCATTATGTAGAATCTGAAAGGTCTTCTTCATAAGCTATGTCAAAATACATCTCCAGAGCCCAAAAGGTGTTTTTTATGCACTTAGTGACCCTGTGACCTGATATGCAAACTAGGTCCTGGTCACCATGGTGCCCCTTCTCCCCAGGGGGAGTGTCCATGTGAGAAGTTTGGTGACTGTGGGCCCAGGAACTGCTGAGAAATGAGGAGAAATGTTTATATGAAAATACATGTATTGTGCAACCATGATGAGCAAACTTCAGACCCTACCAATCTTCAAGGTCAAGGTCAGGTCACTTGGTGTACTGGAGGTTATCCCTGGAGTGTGTATCATGTGTGTATAAAATTTCAGAGTCCTAGCTCAAAAACCTAGGCCTCCAGAGCCCAAAATGTGTTTTTAAGCACTTCGTGACCCTGTGACCTACTTAATATGCAAATTAGGTCAAGGTCACCATAGTATCCCTTCCCCCTCTGAGATGTATCCACATGTGAAGTTTGGTCACTGTGGGCCCAGGGGTTGCCGAGATATAGGTTGAAACGTTCGAACGGACGTATGGACGTACGGACGTACGTACGGATACTGTTTCAAGATCCCCCTTCGGGGCCTATCAGCCACGGCGGGGGATAAAAACAGGAATTACACAGCAGAAGGAATAGCATAATCTGCAGAACGGTGATGTTGCACAGTCTGAAGTAAAAGTGAAAGTCAGACTGCCTCAAACAAGACAAGTTGATCAGCATCATCTGGTTTCAGACATCAATACATTTGTGTATCATCTGCATAACAACAGTTGTTGATGACATTACGTGATACGCGCTGGCTGGTATCCGGGATCTTTAACGAACAGATACTGGTTTTGGTGCAACTTGATGTTTTGCGAGTCACAATGTGTGTTGGAAAGCTCAGAATGGCGTCAGGGTGAATGTTTGTATTGGTTGATTTTACACAGGAGTTCTCCTTTCATGTCACATGACCAAACACACAGAAGTTGCAATGAGGTCTTACAAATCTACTTTTTTCGGGTGTTTGTTAACCATTCTTCTTCTTCTTTTATCGCACTGAACAAATTACTCTCATAACAGATGCGGATACATACGTCACCTTCAAAATGTGGACCTTTACAACACAGTATCTTTAGTGCCCAATTTATGATCACCAATATTACATGTTTAATGGACTGTTCCACCTTGACCTTTCTGGATGCGACGCCTCCGGCAAACCACATAAAGTACATATCTGCAGCGCTGTCAGGACACGAGGTTGTTAACACCACGTTTTTTACAAAAGACAAAGCGGATGAAGCAAGATGCTCAGTTAGCACGAAAATCCAAACTTCTTTTAAGTAACACCGGTCGAGTCCCAACAACCGTCTGGGAGTAAATAAAGAGTCGCAGTCCATCAGAAAGATTCACTTGCTTCCAGCGCCAATGAAACCTTCACTAATTGAGATTCTCTCTCTGTTCTTTTCGTGTCCAGGCATAAGATTCCCCCTGGAACCGACACCAGGAAAGAAGGTTCCGGGCTGAACCAAGAGAAGGAAGGGGGTGTTGTACATAGCTTTAGCAGGGTTTGGTTAATAGGACTTTTGTTTCTTTAAGCCAGTGTTTTTCAACCTTTTTGAATCAAGACACACTTTTGTCTTTGGAAACATCTGGAGTCACACCTCCACCTGAAAATGTTAAAATGTTAAACTCTGCAGCCTCTATTAACACTATAAAGTCTTTCTCATCAAAGTTTTATCAACAGGAATCCAGTAAATACAGAAAGCAAGGACTTTTTTTAATAGTGACTCCCTCAGTGTGAAACCTGGACCTGATGGATGAAGAGCTGAGATCCTAGAGTAATCATGTATAAATACTCTTCACCACTAGAGGGCAGCACAGAACTTTGCCGGTGAAATGTAAAGTGACAGACGTCAGTGTGGTTCATCTCCACCTCCTGCTACCATCTTGTATCAAAGTACTGTGTCAGTGACAGTGATGGAGAAGTTTTTGAAAAGGAAGAATGTGAACCAACTGCAACACACTGTCGCTGTGAGAGCAAGTGTTTTTTAGAAAAATAATGTGAAATGTGATAATTTCCCACGACTCAGCTGACGATCTGGAGGAAACACCAGTGAGCCGCGGAGCAGAGGGTGGAAAACTCTGCTTTAAGCTATAGTTATGGTTTTGGTTTGGTGGATTTTAACTTGGATTTAAGACACTAATGTTAACTTTTATCACCCAGAAAGGCTTTCTTAGCCTCCAGGGGGAAGCCTGATGTTCTCCTCTGTGTTGCATCTTTCTCTTTGTGGACCTTCGAGCTCAACAGGTGAGATTGAGTCTGATCAGGAACATTGAGTTAATGTTGAGGGGAATGATGTGACATGAGGATATGTCACTTTATGCCCCTGCAGAGAAACGAGAAGGGAAAAGTTAGATTTCCGTGGCGTTACTGAGGAACATCAGCGGCTGTGCGCCAGACTCCCTCAGAGGGGGGGCGACGCCGTAATGATCACCCAAGGCCAACTACTCATTCACAGCAGATTGCAACCATATTGGTGGAAGGAGAGAGATATGAGTTTAATTATCCTTTGCATTTTCACTTCTTTCTCATTTACTTCCACTTATCAGTTCCTCTGCTCAGAAATCGGTCCATTCATGGGCTCCAATTGTTTTTTCAGATTGTTCTGCTGAAGCAGCTGTGCTGAACAGTAATAAGGAGGAAATGGAAAACAAAACTTAACTAAAATATCCCTTAACTCAAACGCACTGATAATCACAGGAGGCAGTACTGTTTGAGTCATGCAGGAGGATCCGTGGTACTTTCACCTGCGTGTGATGATCTGCAGATTAGAGGAATTGTTTCTCAGACGTCGAAATACGGATTTTTCTTTTTTGAATATTCAGGGATATTGTTGTGCTTGTCTGAATCATTATCACTCAAAAGAATGTCTCCTTAAAGCCTTTATTTTGACATCACAATGAGTTTTGCTGCTTCTGCGTGATGCTTTTCTCGCTGCGGTACAACACCTTTGAATTCATGACATGTTTTCAGTCAATATAGGCAGTTTGAGAAGAGAAAGCTGAGTCGTTTGCTTCGAATGAAATCCACATCCGGACCACAGAGGTTCATTCAGTTTGAGCCACAGTTTGCAAAACTACTACTATAAGTAAGTATAAGTAGAGGGAGGATCTTTGTTTGACAAGTAGTACAGAATTTACTTATTGACCTTACTGAAAATACAGGTTGGGAAATATTTTTGAATACAAATGTGAAAAGAGGTTTTCCCTTTATTGAGACACGAGTACTTTAATGTGGCGGGGTGTGTCTGTGTTGTTAGAATGAGTTCTTTGGTTTGGATGAAAAAAGCAGACGACAGTGGCAGAAATGCTTGCTGCAGCATTTAATGACCATCTCAGCCACACCGTAGGCAGGAGAGTGATTTTCTTTCAAAATGGTCCCAGGCTGCTAAATCTCCTGCACAGCAAGGCAGCGTCCATACCTCCAGACACCGAACTGCAATCAGCTCGACACTGCAAAGTGTGAACAAGCTCTTCTTTTCTCTCGGTGCTCAGGACGGCCACTCGTGTTTATTTCCACATATTCTGACACAGAACATGCAGAAACAAACATACAGGACATGAGACGTTTGTGACCCACTTAACATTCCAGGAAGCACTTTAGCACAGCGGGAGGAATCTGTGCCCAAATCCCAGAGATCAATACATCAGAATGTCCCCTGCTCTGGACCTAGCGTCCATGGACACTGTCCCACACGTCTGTGCAGCAGAACAACACGATGTGTGACGTTCCAAAGTGATTCCTGTAACCCAGAGTTTGACTGTGAGGAGACTTCCAGAAGTGGTGAAGTGTTTGGTCGGCCGGCCTCACAGACACTGATCGTGGGTTCAACTCTGGCCGGTCAGTAGGGAATGTTCCTTCTCTCCACTCCTCCAGGGACGGACTGATGACCGGCCCGGTGTGTCGCCAGAGGCCCACACCACAACTGATCAAGGTAACTTCTGGGATTAACTCTGAGTTTTCTGTACGGTCAATCACCAAATTACCCTGAAAGGCGAACCTCCTCCGGAGCAGGCTATGTTCTGGATCAGAGGTCAAGCAGCGCTACAGCTCCACCTCCTGGCCAATCAGATCTCTTGGAAAATGACCTGCCCATTCTTAGAAGATCCTGATTGGTGCGTGGATTCAGAGCTCAGCAGAACTTTGTAGGACAAGTTTTAGAGCAATCTTTTAGACAGTATGAAATAAAACCTTGTCGTTTAGGGTTTGGAGGAAGTTTTGGTTCTTCACTGGTTCTCAAGTCTGTTTGGCTCCATGAGGGTCGATCTGTGATATTGGTTTTTTGACAGAACTGCAGAAGCATGAATTTATGCAAGGCACCAATACTCATGCCGTAAGGGTGAGGAAACGATATTCCAACAGAAAACGCAGTCACATGGAAGAAACCGAGCCTCAAAATAACTCAAAGGAAAATATAAATTAAAGGAGGAGCACAGAAGAAGCTCCACCCAACATTCTGCCTTAAAAAAGGGACATTGAGTGATCAGTGTTTGTCCAAAGGAATAATATCCTATAATCTCACCAAGTTATATCAGAACAAGTCAAGAGTTTCCTGCCTGTGGACACGGTGGATGTGTTCTAATTCTTCATATTTTCAGAGAACAATTCCTCCTCCATTACTTAAGCTGCTCTGCAGGGTTTCTCCCTGTTCTGGGATCAGCCTCTATTAATATAAACACTGTCTATTCTTAGAACGTCTTTTATTGCTCTCCTGGGGCAAATAGAGTCTGAGATGGTAAAACACAGAGGAGTTATTTCGTGGAGTTACTGATTTCCCCTCATAGTTTCAGTGATTTCAGCATTTCCATGTTTGTTTCAGGTTTCTCTCTCTCTACATGATCTGAAATGTCTCTCCACCATGGAAACACCATGGTAACCTGGGATTACCCCCCCCCCCCCCCCCCCAGTGGAAGCATCCTGACTCTTTATGGTTGAGAGGTTAAATTAATTACCACTTCATTGTCCATGTTCTTCAACATGTATTTTGACTGGAAAAGCTTTTCTTTGTCGTATCGTCACTGTGTCGCCTCAGGTTTTCTGCTCCAGACGCTTCACATTAAGAAGAAATTGAAAGAACTTCACAAAAAGACATGTAAAGCCTCGTTTTATGAAGCCAGAGAGACCAGTGACCCAGGACACATCGTCTGCTTCTATTACATCAAACGACCTGCAGTAAACAGGGTGGGGAACCCTGGTTGATGCAGGAACACACTACGTTCATCTATTAGTGAAAAGAAAATGACTAAAAATTAGATTTGATATTATGATTCTGTTTTGTGCTGCATCATAATAGAGAACCTGAGGGTTTTAGTTTTTTTTTTTTTTAAACTAATACAACAATGGTGGTAATAACGATTTGCACCTTTAAATAACATGGAAACAAGACCAAAAAGAGAAGAAATGCTTAGTGGTGAACCAAGGAGATGTAAAGAATCACGTGCACACTCTTTACACATTTGTGATTTCAAACAACACGAGAGACGTCGGACCCAAACGAATCAGGCTTCCCGACTTCCTGTGCTGCTGCTGTGGTGCAGCGGGGGGGGGGGGGGGGGGGGGGGGGGCATGGTCGCACTCCAACACCCCACAGACACGCTCACGACAACATCCATTTATAACACTGAGAGAGAGAGGTGTGTGTGTGTGTGTGTGTGTGTGTGTGTGTGTGTGTGGTTGTGGGACAGATGAGGTGGAAGATGGAATGTGAGGCGTCACGGCGACTCGGCTGCAGGAGTTCCTCTCTGGCAGCATGACGGCGACACGATTGTTGAAGTGGACATGAGAGGACGTTTGGACAAACATCATCAATACGTGAAGTCAAATGTCCCTTTTGTCTGCTCATATGACGTGATGTGAGGTGAGGCTCCTGGATGGTGAGGCTCCTGGATGGTGAGGCTCCTGGTTGGTGAGGCTCCTGGATGGTGAGGCTCCTGGATGGTGAGGCTCCTGGATGGTGAGACTCCTGGATGGTGAGGCTCCGCCTCCTCTGGACTCAGATTTCCATTGTAAGAAGTGAAAAGACTCTTCATCCAACAGCACCAACTGGTAAAACTTCATATATCAATATTCCTCTTCCAGTCACACTGACATCTACACCAACATAAACATAAACACCAACATCAACATAAACACCAACATAAACACTGGAACATGTTGGTCCTACAAACAAAGTTTCATGGAGACGACAGAGCGCCTCCTTGTGTCCAACTGTTCATATTTACTGTAAAGTCTTTAAAGCAGATTTAATTCTGACCTTCAGTAAACATTCCTGTTATTTTTCAAACTTTACATTGTGGAGCTTTAATCAGTTTGAATAAAGTTTTCCTGTCAAAGTGATGAGAAGGAAAAGCCGCCGTTCCTCTGGTGTCCGAGCGTCGCCCGGGGCAACGGCAGTGAAGTGTGTGTGTGTGTGGCGTCTTGAAGAATCTGCTCTTTTGTTTTCCTGCTTGTCTCTATTAATTAGCATCAATGCCGCCGCCAGATCGACAGACCCAGAGAGGAACCCCGAGGAACCCCGAGAGGAACCCCGAGAGGAACCCCGAGGAACCGGCTCCTGGCTGCAGGCCAACTCCTGCTTCGTTCTGCCGCCTTGTGGTGAAATCCGCTCTGGCCGTGGGGGAAACGTCCCGTCCTCCATCCTGGTCACCTCAGACCTCAGACCTCAGACCTCAGACCTCAGACCAGTGGGAGTGTTCAGGACGGACGGGGGTTCAATTCCTGTCATTTATTCCGAACCTTTGTGCAGCAAACAGACAGAATCTGGACTGAACATCAAGACGTGGATCACGAAGTCAACCTGCCTTCATCACTGCTGCTTTCTGTCCTGCTCATCTGATTTCAACCAACATGGCTGAATGGTAAAGAATCAATATTTCATTCTTTCAATGGTTTTCCACTCAATGGGCTCATCAGTTACACGTTTCTACTGTTTGCCGTCATGATGTTGTTCTACTGTCGGTTCAGCAGGAGAAACTCTTTGGAGACGATCTGTTAGTCCGGACAGATCCGCCAAGAATTTAATAGCAGAATCTGTTGAGTAGTCGGAAATAATAGAGTTGGAGAACAGAACTATGAAGGACTAATAGATAAATTATAACAATAAATGAATTTAACCTGAATAGCATTACATAGGTGAACACTATTTTTCACAAGTTATACACATTAAATCTTTTAGGACATTAAATACTACAATATAAATCTGTTTTGCATCATGAATGAATGCCCAAATTAAGTATTGTTAATTTCAACCAGTTTTCCCTTGAGTGCCGACATGTTCAACATCTCAATCATTGAAGATCAAACCTCAAACCTCGTTGGTGTTTGTTTGTCCTCTTTTCAGTCTTTTCCTCTCTTACACTGAAAACAGAATATCGTTGGGAATAGTTGGATCACCTTAATCGAAATGTTTCAGTTGGCAACGTCTGAATAAATCAGGTTCTTCAACTTTAATCTAATTCATTAACTTAAGTTGGAGGAACTTGATTCATTCAGATGTTGCCAATTAAAGTAATTCAATTAAGTTGGTCCAACTCTTTTCATTTTCCCTTTAATCCCTGAATCCACAAAGGATCTTCTCCATCCTTGATTCATGACCTGTTCCCCCCCCCCCGTTGGGTTTCTCCACATTGTATTTGGTGATAAAGTCCTACAGGTGACATCTTTTGTGTCGTTGGTGTTTTCCACATGAACAGTCCAGGTGTGTGAGAACCACCAGGGAACCCGAGTGTCGCTGAGCCGAAGCTTCCTTCAAAGTGACAGTGTTGCTGTGACTCTATTGACCTGTTGTTCATGTCCTTTGCTGGGAACGACAAGCTCCTATTGATTTTCCACTGTGGCCTGTGAAAGCAACCGCTTAAGCAATATTGAACGTGGGAAGAAGAAATTTGATAACAATTCCAGGCGAATTAAAATGAGCAGGAGGGGAGTTCTCTGCTGGGTTCCTCCTCACACAACAACCTTGCTGCAAAGGAGGTCACATATTAAGAAGTCGTCTCTCCCGGAACGGGAATGGATGCTTGTGATAATGGATCAATAGTGGCACAATGAGGACAGAAGTGAAGGGAGATAACCTCCATGGGACTGAGAGATAAACCCGACCCAGCAGTCCTCAGACACATTGAGAGTCTCTCAAGATCCCAGTCGTGGGCCAGAGAGTCGGGAAGAAACAGCAGGGAGACCCTTCATTTTCAAATTAACATCTGAGACGTGGCGGCTTTGTGGTTGGAGCCGGTGAGATGAAGGTTCCTTTGCTGTTCCGTCGCTCCTCGTCCAGCCTCACATGGTTCGTGATGAGATCCGCACACCAGCACACACATGTCCAAACACACTTCCACTCAAAGTGATAAGAACAGGAATGTACTCCACTCCTTTACAGATTGTCGGCCAATTATGACAGGGAGATAAAGTCTGGACATCATCTGCATATAAATAGATTCCAGAACCCAAATGGAGCCGTTTTACAGCTTCTGAGGCTGAAGGAGGCTGTGAAGGAAGGTTCAGAGTGGAACTGTCATTTAGTTCTTCACTGTGAACACGTCAACCACGGAAAACTAGATTTTGTGTCATAAAGGAGAGAACACGTACTAACAGGGAAACTCTTGAACACATGTCATTAAATGACTTCACAGAAAGATAAAACAATTTAAAAACACTAAAATTATTACGTCCTAGACATAAGTCGGTGAGTTAGATGTTGAGATGTTGACGTAACACCGAGACCCTCTGGCTTCCTTCATGCTGACGACTCAACGCTGTTTTGCTATATAACAGGACGGGCAATAATACGTGTTATGAACACACACACACACACACACACACACACACACACACACACACACACACACACACACACACACACACACACACACACACACACACACACACACACACACACACACACACACACACACACACACACACACACACACACACAGAGCGTCTTTTTCTCGTTTGCATTTTTCATTTTGCTTGTGTTTGATCCCTCGTCTCAGAGACGGGCCTTTGTTTGATTGCCTCTCGATAATCCTCTGATAAAGTGTCTGCTGATCAAGAGATGTCCACTTTGTAATCTCCAAATCCACAGGTAATTACCTCGCAATCTCCAGATAATCTAATCTGTTATCTTCCCCACAGGAGGCCGGCGAGGGAGGCTGGATGGAAAGAAATAGAACGAGATGTGCACTCCATAAGTTGAAAGTCAGGGGAACTCTTTGAAGAGGAGTGTATTTGTGTGAGTCATTGAGAGCTTGATCTGATTTGTAGGAGCAAACTGGCATCAAGGGAAGTAAAACCACAATCGATCAAACAGTCATTGAGTTTAGGAATCATGACAAACCCGTTGGACATGTGAGCTCCAGCTGTGCCGACCTTCTCTTTCACCTCCTCGGTGTCGATCAGAGCCTTCTGAGGCGACTTCTCTGGAAATGAGTTCCACAAAGCACAGATATGAAGACCACAAGGTGGATCTGGGTTCCTCAAACAATCAGGAACGTGGAACACAGTAACACGTTCATATTCAGAACGATGGATAGATGGAAGATAGATTAACAGTCCAGCTTATGACCAAACATGAAATGACTCACGCACACTTACAGGCCATTTAGAGACCAGATAAGTCTTTTTTAAATTATTCTTTTGAGTGGGCTGAATGGGTTAAAGTTCTACAGTGAAGCAGCTGCTTAGATAAAAACGTTTAGTGAAAAAAAGAGGATAAACTGCCTCAAAACATGTTTCAGGTAAACCTCATCTGACACGATAAACCTTTTCTTGAAGACTCCGAGGGAATGTTGCTGATGCACAAAGCAATTTTCTCTCATCCCTGATTAGCTGTAAATGTTCTAAATCTCATCAGCGTTTCTCTTGATTTCCTACTTGAAGTCAGTTTGAGCGCAGCAGACTGTGACGTTAAGCAGATTCTGTGACCCGAGCGTTTATTGGGGGTCAAGTTCATTTCAGGGAACGACTTCTCTCCCGTCGTTCTTTGTAAACAGCAGATACACACTTTTGTTTTCTTTCCTCTCCCATGTGTTCACCATTAACTGTGTTTCCCTCTCTGTTGCCGTTTTCACGCCCAGTTAACAAAATGTGTAAAAGGAACTTGATGACTCTGTAATGAAGTGAAGATGCACTTACGGGCTTAAATTTCCATATTAATGAGAGAATCAGGAAGAACTTTTTCCTTTGTTCTGCAGACGCTGGTGTCGAATTCCTTTTGTGACTGCTGCCGAGTTGAAGCCTGTGCCTTTAAACGCTGCTCCATATCCGAACCCATCGGCAGCTCGTGTGGCTCCTCGCTTGTTAAAATGAGCACCCTGATGATTGCCATCAGTGCTGAAGTGATTGAACTGAGTGAATCTGAGGTAGAGGACCTATGTGTCCAATGTGGAGGGAATGAGCCGAACAGATTGAATTGAAAACAAGCGCATCTATAAACGGCACTAAAACTGGAGGGAGAGACGGTGAAAGAGAAGAGGAAGCGTGACGCAGCCCATCCAGATGTGCAGCTGCAAACAATACAGCAGGATATCGGCTATCTATGCAAACACTCACTTGACTGTTTGTGTAGAGAAATGGTGTGGAGCATCACTGAATGGTGTACTCCATAGAAGAACTGGCATTTATCACAGTGTTCATGTTGAAGTTCACAAAGCATGCAGGGAGAGTCACTCTCATGTCGTCCATCCAAACAGCTGGAGGTCTCAGATCGTCCATCCAAACAGCTGGAGGTCTCATATCGTCCATCCAAACAGCTGGAGGTCTCATATCGTCCATCCAAACAGCTGGAGGTCTCAGATCGTCCATCCAAACAGCTGGAGGTCTCATATCGTCCATCCAAACAGCTGGAGGTCTCATATCGTCCATCCAAACAGCTGGAAAAAAAGCACCCAGGTTCGTTTTACCCTCCTGATGAAGTGTCGTTACAATAGTCATCAATAATAATGTTATGCTTTCTCAATCAAGATAAAAAACAAAGTGTGCACTTTTAGCTTCAGTGATCAAACAGTCTGAATGAATCAATCATCTGTTGTTTGACTGATCCAAGATTATTGTTGCAGTTTTTCATGCGATATTTACTTTGGTGGGCAGCGTCTCGTGTGTCTCCTGCGATCACGTTCACACAGCATTCTGATAGAGGTCGCGTTCAAAATGGAATGTGAATAATCACGCAAAAGAATCGGATCCCAGCGAAAGAATCGGAATTGAACGTCGAGACCTGCAGTGAAGGAAGCCGAACTCACCGTGGCTCCAACACTCATAATTTAAC
>NC_137657.1:29652030-29752030 GCF_963422515.1 Blennius ocellaris | reverse complement strand
GGAAGTGACGTCACAGAGTCCGAGGAGAAGTATGGAGATGTCAACGCTGTGTTTCATGTTCCAGCGTTCTTGGTATTTTTTGTAAATACTTCCAGTCACAGTGAAAATCCATGTTTGTTCTAACAATGTGAACGTTTAGAGTGAATTATCGTCAGTGCACGTGTTTGGTTTCCTTACAAACACAAACAGCGCCCACTAGTGGCCCAACATGACAATGAAATGTTTCCTCTGCCTTTTCCATGTAAACTGACATCATTTTTAAAATGTTGCAATGTAGATGCTCAACTTTTCTGAAATGAAAATGCGAAACCGACGCGCTTCTCCTTGAAGCCAGTTTGTCTTTGCCTCATGGACGCCATGTTTCAGACTGAAGGAGGAAACACATGAGAGAGAGAGAGAAGGTACAAACTCTACATGGTCGTCTTCTCTGGTCTGCAGGTGAAACTTCCAATCAAACAGGACCGACATTTGTTTGTTGGTTCAACGCCAACAACAGACTGCTTCAGACTCTAGTGATAAAAGAAAACTAACTCTCTGAACAAAAATATAAAACAATGCAAAGGCTTCCTGTCGTGTAAATCCTGAAGATCTTCTGCTTTAAGTCCACGCTGTTCATCTTGATGTCACATTAAAGTGTCACGGCTCGTGTGAACGTACCTCAAATGCATGTGTTTGTTTTAGTTCTGCGCCCGAGGCGTAGGACAGGAAACTGAGGCTTTATGTGCCGGCGCTGCTTAATGGTTGTGTGAGCACTACCTGCTTCCATCAGCACATTCACACACTTTTCTGAGAGGAGTTTTTCTCGTTAAACGTGTTTCACAGCGCCTGCGCCGCTGACGCACTCTGACAGCCTGTCCAAGTTATGAGCTCCAATAAAAACTTTCAAGCATGGGGGCACCCATCTGTGGAGAATGTGAACGTAGCAGATCACTGCTTTGTCATTTCATTAAAAAACAACTTTATACTAACATGACAAAGGAATACGGAGGGAACTGATGTGAAATACACCAAACAATCTATTAGAGGAGCACAGAATTAAAACGGTGTCACGACACGCTGCCTTGGTTTATTCCACACCTGGAATAAAGACGCCACTGTAAAACAACACAAAGCATGAAGACTCATCACATCACATGACACAGCGCTTTAATACATGGAGATTTTGAAGTCACAGGAACGGTTCTGCATGTAATCACTGCTTGGGTTCATGGAATCTTTAGTGAAGACTGTGAGCTCCAAACTGCTTCATGAATTGACACATATGTGTGTGAGTGTTTTTGTTTTCTTGTCATTTGGTAGTTTTGGTCCAGATGTTTGGGAACTTCCTGAATCTCCCACAGAGGGTCAGCCTACAGTCGCCACGGCCGGTGAAAAGCGGGCCGACGTCCGAACAGGAAGCCACAGACGTGTTGCTGACGTGTTCTTTTGTCCTTTCCTGCACTGCGGCACTTTGCTGAAGACAAATCCTGCAAAACCCAGACGGCGTCTCCCTTCGCAGGACGGCTGCAGGATGCAGCTCGGCCTGCGTTCAAGTAATAACCCAGGTGACAGTGGGAACGACTTCAGGGAATCGTAATTAGCCCCCGATCCACCGAAACAAGCAGCGCGGCCAGGAGGGAAATATTGATCTGCCTCACGGCCATCTGAAAAGGAGAAAAGTTTGAGCCGTGGTGTTCCTGGGTGCTGCAGGCAGAGAGGAGGCGATGGAGGTGTGGAGATCAGTGGATGGCGGCTTTTATTCTCTCCACGGCAACGAGAAGAGGCCGCCTGCTGAGGCGAAGGTTTCATCACTGGGAGGAAAGAGAAAAGAGGACGAGAGGCTTTACATCACACATGGTGGCTGTCTTTAAAAGTGCGAAATGTGATCATGCAAGGATTATGAAGGAAAAGGAGATGAAACTGCAGGACAACTTGCTCTCATCATAAAAACTCATCTGGGCAGATCACATCAGAATGTTCTTGTTTTGAACATGGACCCTGATGAAAACTAATTTTCTACATCAAAGCTAAGAAGTCCTAACAGGTACGACAATTATTATTACAACAAAACCTCATCAGGAAGACGGACCGACCTTCAACTCATCAGCAAGAATCTGTTCCTCGTGACTTAGCAGGTTAAATTAAGGTGACAAAAGGTGTTTTCAGAGATAAAAACACAATTAAATGAACCAGCAGGACTGAGTACTGATCAAATAATGTAGGTACTGTGTACTATTTCACAACACCTCATCACAGCGTCTCGTGTACCAACAAAGTAAAAGCCACTGTCGAGTGTTTGTGGTTGAGCTCTGGTTACCTGATGGAGAGTCTGGATCCATAGAGAAGCTCAGTTATGTGTCTGTAGCTCCTGGCTGTCACTCACAATAACAACCTGTGCAGTGTTAAACTATTGTTGCCTCATGTGCTGGTAAAAAGGTTGGTTAAGAATTGGGCCTATGAACATGATTTGTGACCCCATAGTTTAGTGTGATGTGTTCATGTGAAGTGTAAAATACAAATACTTAAAGGACTCTATAGTGAAGTACATTAGGATTCTAACTGGCTCCAGCCAATCAGCTCCAACTTCCAAATGACGTCCGTGAGGCTTCAAACCCCACAAGGAGTGAAAATCACATTTCCCTGCAGCAATACACACTGCACTGCAGTCACACGCCGTCAGGGGGGGTCAGGAGGGAAACAGCCTGCAGTGGAGGGAGGAGATGAAGAACCAGAGAGCAACGTTCAGGCGATCGGTGGTTCCATCTTGTGGAGTTGCAGTGTCTTCAGTGATTCTGCTTCATTGACAGTGTGGTCGCCTCCTACGTGGTGCCGCGTCTCAGTGGAGGACAAACGGCTTGTAGCGCCACACGCTGTGATGTCCCCCCCCCCCCCCCCCCCCCCGGGGGTCACGACGGGCCGTTACAAGCGAGGGTCAACACCAAGGTCGGCCTCGGCTCGTCGCCCCCGCCTCCTCCCGTTCTCCGGCTTTCTTTCTTCTTTCCTGGAGACGATCAGGCTTTGGGAATATTCATCAGCTGCAGCAACAGTCCTGAAAGCGTCTCGAGCTGCACATTTAATTGATATGATAATGAAGCAGGATTTAGTCGCTGGACGTCCTCGCGGTTCTCCACAAGAAACCCTTGTTTGAAGATTTCATTTTCTTGCCTCAGGAGCGAGAGTCAGCCGGGTTTCTGATCCGCAGCGGCTGAAGATGAACCTGCGCTGCTCATCCAGCAAAGCCTCACATCTGAGGAGCTGCTGTTTGCTTGATTTATTTTCTTAAATCAACAGTGACAAAGATCTGCTGCTCATGATCGTTCTAAAATTACCATCATCTTGGCACTAATGAAAACACCCAAACATCCACTGGAAGGTAAATGTGAACACAATCTGGCCATTTTCTGTGTCAGTTGTTCTCCTGAATAAAATCTGATCTGATCTGCATGTAAGTCCCTAACCCTAACACAAAATGTAATGACTGCATTTCAACCACACAGTAATGACTCCTTCGCAGTGCGGCTGGAATCTAGATTGTACAAATTGTCTTATCATGCTCTTTGGAAAACCACAAATATCATTCCAACAACCTGAGAGCAGATAAAGCCTGAAGAACCAGAGACAAGCTGCAGTCAGCAGCCGCTGTCGGGGACAAAGAGGACAGAGGACAGAGGACAGAGGACGGACTGACTGGAGACGATCAGAAGGCAGCAGGAGCTCCAACAACCTCTGGTTCCGACCTGCTGGGAGCTTTTCTCTCAGGGTGAAGCTTGAGGCTGAGCCGGACCAGAGCCAGAGTCCCTGTGGTTCAGGAGACGACAGGAAGTGACCAAACGGTCGCTGGAGGCGGAGCCAAGAGGGAAGACGACGTCCAGAGTTTATGAACGTGGGTGTTTGAGTTGAACCTTGGTCTTCCTCCTGCCGTCGGTTGCACGAAAACACGAGGACGTCTTTGTTCAATAAATAATTGTGTTCAACTTTTCCTTCACCAGCAACAGTTCTGGAACGTCCAGAATCATGAGAGAATAAATATACTGCAGCGTCATCATTCATTATTATTATTGAATACGTTTTAGATAAATGATCATTTATCCCAAAATTTTACATTTTTGATGAACATTTTTTCACATCTTAATATATATATATATATATATATATATATATATATATATACAGTATATATATTTAGAACATTATAATTAATTTAGTACATTGTTTAATATAAAAACATACTGAATCATGACAACATGTACTATTAACACCCCCCCCATTTATTTATTCATTAGTGTGAAGTTGATCAAAGTCGTCACAACAGATCAGCGTGTTTCAGTTCCTCAGACTCAAATATTCACTTTTGCATCTTCAAAGTTGCCTAAAGCTGGTTTAAAGTTTAAATCTCTTCTTAAATCCAAATTCAATATTCATAAAGCAACAGTGTCCGTGTTCATGTGGTGTGTGTGCAGAGTGTGTGTGTGCAGAGTGTGTGTGCAGAGTGTGTGTGCAGAGTGTGTGTGGCGGCAGAGCCCATAGCTAGCCAGCCTTCACTGCCGTTAATTGGTCCACTAATTGGAGCAGTTCATTAGTGCAGAATGCAGGAAGAGGAGCCACAGCTGGGCCTGGAACACTCACTCACCGACGGCTCCACACTAAATATATTCTCCAGTCTACCATATTTAATGTGACACTAGCGCTTTATTGCAGATATAAACAAATTGGCCCCAGGGAATTATGCTGCAGCTTCTATGCATAGTAGTCTGTAACCGTAGATATGATGTGAGAATGACTCTGCCAAAGAGAGTGGGATGTTCTTCTTCTTCTTCTTTCTTTCTTTCTCTTTTTTTCTAAGTACATAAAGTAGGTCATGAATTTCAAAACTGCAGATTACCATTTCCACACTCAATTCCATTAATCAACACTACTAGCATGGTCCCACCAGACAAAACAAGGAACAAGACTGTGTTGCTCTAGAATTAATCTATTAATCAAATGGTGCATGAAGAAGTACCTGTGACACAGCGTGGGCCGGGCCGGCGCCGTGGTGGGACGGCCAGGATAATGAGCAAAACGCACTCCCACCCACCACAGCCCCCGCGGGAGGACGGCCTTCACCACAGGAAGCACTGTCTAAAAATAGGAGGGAGTTTTTAACAAAATGCTGCAAATGGAGGCCAATGAAGAGTTTCTCTCCTTTGTTCTTTCGCCCACTCCCCGACTGGACGGACCGTCGGTTCGGGGGGGGGGGGGGGGGGGGGGGGGGGGCGACACGATGGAAAATGTTCCGCTCATATGTGTCAGAACCCCCGATGAGCCTTCGCCCGACAGGTCGCCTGCCGCGGAGGTGCGTTCAGTCGCTCAGCCAGCACTTTGTGCTGCGAGCCGACAGGCGGCTTCACCCCGCTAACAGCAGCATTTGGAAGCGTGTCATATCCTTCGTTTTTATGGACTGCTCGCCTCTTGTCTTTCTGGGAATCTCAACGGCTCCCCGGTTCGCCGTGAAGAATCCTGATGGCCCCTTTAAGGCTCTCACTGTAAATAAGAGTGATGGTTTTGTCAACTTTCCTCTGCCGCCCCAATCTGCCAGTGAGGATCCTCTAAAAGCCCGACATAAAGCTGTGGCAGCTGTGCGCTAACAACCATGACCTCTTTGTCCTTTTGCCTCTTTTGTGCTGTTCAGCAAGCCAAAAACACTCAAAATTCAACAGCAATATAAAAGCAAATTATACAGCGCAGTGTGAGCTTTTTAAGTAAAGGAATAATGTGTTCAAACCCTTCCAGGAAATATGAAGGGCTGAAAAAAATATGGATTATTGTGTGTGGTTATGGTGAGGAAGCTTTTAGAAGGTGGAGTGAGATGGAGACATCAGAGGCAGAGTAAATGATGGCCATGTTTAAATTTCTAATTATAGGCTTCTGTATCCTCTGAGCTGCCTGCTGGAGGAGGAAGACGCTGCTCTACTCACCCTAAACCCTCATTAAACCCTCAGAAAAGACAATCTGATTCCGTCACGCAGAGACTCTGAGAGGGAGCGAGCAGGAATGTTATTTCCAAAAGGTCACGAGGTTTGTCTGGTCTCAGTGCTTTATATGCTTTCAATAAGATGGATTTTATGCAGCCGGAGCCACAAGGTTCGCGCTGAAACTGTTAAAAGTCCGAATTAAGCTGCAATCATTTTCATATCAAAGGTTTTCTAATAAAAAAAAGTGATATCATCATGAAAAAAAAGATTCCAGAATGTCTCTCTGCACAAAACTGCCATTATAAAAAAAAATACCTGAATATATTGCAGCAGCTTTTTGCTTTGTTTGTTGCCTTAAAGAGGTCATACTATTCAGATTTTCACTTTCTATGGTCTCATTGGTCCAAAAATGTTGTATTCTAAGTGTATTGCCCCAAATCCAGCTCCTCCATGATTCTCCTCCATTAGAATATTGATCTTAGGAGCTGCATTCAGAATCTGCTGTGTCTGTGCGAGTTGGACTGGCTCCACCCACATGCGCCCATCTATGGGAAGAGAATCAGAATCAGAATAGTCTGAATCGTCTTTGTTGTCATTGTAACAGGTACAACGAAATTGCATAGAAAGTTTGGGGGGAAAGAGGAGGAAGTACTTCCTCTCGTGGTGCCATGTGCCAGAGCAGAGCTGCCTGATTGTGGGAGGAGTCAAAAGGGGAGGAGCCTAGAAGTCACATGTTTGCACATAATTAAGTGGGCAAACAATAATCGTCACATTTTCCAACACCATCATGTGCAAAACATTAAATATGTAAAATACGATGGTTGGATAAAGAGGCACTGACTCAGTCACCAATAGTTGTGTGAGTGTGTCTTGTGTTCTTGTGCTAATTCGTCTTTCAGTCCATTCCCTGCGGGACAGGAAGTGGAGGCGGAGCTAACTGCTGCAGCGAGACGGACGGGACGGCGTGTTTACGTGTCTACATTAACAATGGTAACCGTGAAGTCTCGTTAGATCGGCGGCAGGCTGATGATCCGGAGCACCGGGACGTTTCATCACCGTGAGCTTGTGAAGCCGATCAGGCGGGGCGGAGGATCCTATCGACAGCCTCCGCCACCCCTTGGTTACTGCCGACCTCCCACTGGGAGCGCTAGCTCACATGCTAATAAGACACTCAGAGGTGTATCCATGGGCGACCGCGCTCCAGCTTCATCAGCCGGCAGATAGCATTGATCAGTGTGCGTGTTGGTGGCCGTGCTTTTAATGGACTCAGACAAAGACGAGGCAACATTCTGCTCCAGGAACAAAGTAGAAGTAAAAAAACAAACCTTGAGCACCAGGAGAACCGAGCCGGAGTGGAGGAGCCGCTTCTCCAATCACAGTCAGTGCTTTGTTCAGAATGTGCTATTCTTGTCATTATGTCCCTGTTTGTCATGTACACACAGCTATTTGATTAGAAGGAAGACGCTCTAAAATGTAGATATTCATGCACATTCATTGATCATAACCGTGGATGATAAACGGGACGATCACTGAGCTAAAGCTAATATCAGTCGTTAGATGAGAGTCTCAATTTAAATCTTGTTTCTAAACACTGAGGGTGAACCATGTTGACCTTTGTCACTGAATTTCATAATAAATATGGCGTGTTAAACGATTGTTCCATCTATTCATTTTATTTCTTAGTCCTGTTTATTGTTGTTTGTTCTTATTCTGTTTTTAAATAGAAAATACTTCTTTTTTATCTCTTTAAGGTTTATAATGTGTTTTATTGCAATTTTGATCTTATTTATTTTTTAATTATGTTGTTTGATTCAACGTGATAATCTTCACCGATCACACCGCCTCTTGTGTATTTGAGCTGACTTACTGCAGGAACAACAATAGAAATTAAAATGCCAGGAGGTTCCTGTCAGCGAAAAGGTGAGATTCTGACGATCCAGTACAAACATTGTTTACAAAGAAACGTGTTGCGTTATGATTTTGTGTCTGATGCAGTTTTTAAGCAGCGTTATTGTGCTTTTCTTTATTAAAAACATGAAAACACATCTGCATTGTTCATGTTCTTCTTAGAGGAAGGATGCAGGTTGGAGATGAATCCAACAACAGTGGAGTGACAGCACATTTCTAAATAACAAAGAAAAGTGAGCTCAAGGGCCAATCCCAATTCTAGTTTTACCCCTCCGCCTCCAAAACGAGGGCAAAGGCAGTTTCAGCCCTTAGATTTGGGACGCCCCGTAGTGCACAGTAGTGAAATGGGACACGCCTCAGACTCTCGTGAACGAGCATTTCAAAGGGGAAGGGGTAAGATGAAAGGCGAAGGGGGAGAATTGGGACGCAGCCCAAGTCCACGGCTGATCTCTTCAGTGGAGATGAGCTGATGACATCAGGATCCCTGACCTCAGCTCAGACAAACCACCTCTCATTGGGATGTGGCCTCAACATGGGACGTGTGATTGATTCCTGCTCAGACGGGACGGTTTCTCACGACGCAGCAGCAGCGACGCGTCTGAACGTCTGAACGTCTGAACGTCTGAACGTCTGAACGTCTGAACGTCTGAACGTCTGAACGTCTGAACGTCTGAACGTCTGAGTTCCCGCCAGCGGCCAGAAAGTGTGAGACCGTCTTTGGCTGGTGTTGACGAGTGAGTGGCAGGTGACCGACAGTCTGCCGCCCTGTCATGCCGCACATCCTCACAACCCTGTCACACGCCCTCTGAGCCGTCGGCGTCTCCTCGGCGGAGTTTCACTTCCAGCTGGAGACGCTGGAATCTGCACGTGTGAGACGTGTCTCTGGCGATTCCCCGGAGGACGGCAGGACGGTGACATGGGTCTCTGGAGAGAGGGGAAGAGGGAAGAAGAAGGAGGGCGGTCATCACACACAAACGGCAGCCGCGGTGTGTTAGCAAGAGTGTTGGATGACAGCCGTATAAATAAATCTCTCCACAGGGACTGCAACTGCTTGTTTCTGTGAGGAATTCTTCTCTGATGCATCATCGGCCGTCTTATTCTGTGACATCAAATGCGCTTGTGAAAATGTCAAATAAGGCAAAGCAGGATATTTCAGGGACATTAGCTTGACATTAACACTAATGATGGTGGAATGTGGATACAAGCTGACGTCCAGCACACTTCCCATAAGCCTCATCTTTCTCTGACTGTTTACCAGAGCGGAGATAGTTTTATTATTCTTTAAATGTCAGACCGTGCCGTCTTTGTTCAGTTATTTTCTTTAAAGTTTCAAAAGTCAGGACAAGCTGCTGAGGCCGTAAGCTTATTTGTTGATAGGTGACAGTAAGATTACTGTTACAAGAGAGTAAAACGGGCCTCGTTACTTATTTATCGCACGATAATGATCCTCGTTTCTTTACCAGTCGGCTGGCAGTCCCAGTACGGTGCTCGGGGGCCGGCAGGGGTCTTGCTCAAGGACCCCTGGTGCAGGTTTTAGGACCGTGGGAGGACAACGGAGTCCAGTCCCTGGTCCCGGGACTAACGAGCCATTTGTCCCCCCTCAGCGGAGGATTTACTCAAATACCTGCTGCAGATCAGGATTCTGCCGTGAAGGTGGAGGCTTATTCACTACAATTAAAAAACAAAGATATATAGAGAGAAATTTAAAGGAGCAGCGTCTAGGACAGGGGTGGGCCATCCTGGTCCTGGGGGGCCGCAGCCCTGCACGTTTTCGACGTCTCCTCACATCCATACAGCGACTAGTGGCTCCTTGTCCAGCTTCCTGCAGAGCCTCATCATGATAACAGGTGTGTTTGAGTAGGGGAACATCCAAAACCTGCAGGACTGCGGCCCCCCCAGGACCAGGTTGGCCCACCCCTGGTCTAGGATTTAGGAATAGCGGCCCGCTAGCGCTAAACGGCAGTAGAGGAAACGACGTTAGCGTGTCTGTAGAAAGAAGTCGTGAGAAAAGATTTCAGCATCAAAGAGGATCCCAGAAGAAACTAATCTAACACCTCTCCTCACTTTAATACTGTCAACACACACACACACACACACACACACACACACACACACACACACACACACACACACACACACACACACACACACACACACACACACACACACACACACACACACACACACACACACACACACACACACACACACCAAACATCTCCTGGCTCTTAGTTGGTAATCAGATTGCTATTAAACCCCAATGTGTGCCCCCCCCCCCCCCCCCCCCCCGGGACCGTCTATCTCCGTCACCACCTGTTTAGAACTCTAAGCCACTCTCATTCCCTCCGTCTGCACATATTGACACTTCACACACGCCGCTGCCTGCACAGACACATGGACAAGGAACAAAACAAGGCAACGCACTGCAATGTTTCTGGCGAGGGGGGGGGGGGGGGGGTCAGGGAGCCTCCGACCCAAAGCTGAGCCGTGGAGCCACTTTCAGTGGTCCAAGATAGAAACTGATAGGTTGGGATTTATGGTGTTATTAGAAATACATTCCTGTCGGTAATAGATTACTGAAAGTAATACATCACTGGAATTATTGTCAGTAATCACTCCTCATCAACAACTCCGAAGGTCATTGCTTAATTACTTCGAGTTAATCAATTATCAAAATAATTGATTAATGAAACATTATTAATTTGAATAAATTACGCCGGGTCAAATCGCTCCCACCGAGCATCAATATGGTTTGTTTTTTTACTTTCTGTAACTATCTTACAATCATTATTGTACTTTTCTTTTTGTTATTGTAATAGTTGAGTTATCATTACACTTCTGGTGAATTATGTTTCATTTGTTCTCGTCTCCATGATCTCCTGGTGTCGGATGGGTTTGTTTCTGTTGGTCTTTTCTTTGTGCATAAAAACAATAAGGTGGGGTTTCATTTTTTTTAAAGAGAAACTTCTCATGCTTGTTAGATTAGATCAATTTATTTGAATTATCTGGGGAGCTTTTATAGTTGGTAACTGTTTAATTCTGAAACAAGGCTCTGAAATATAAGGCTTGTGGGCCAAGACCATGTTTTTGGATTTTCGTTTATGCATATTTCATATATAAATACATTTTCTTCTACAGTGGCACTTTTATTTGTACTCCAGGGTTTCTCTGTTTTTTTATTACATAAACACTTTGTGCTGCAATTCACTGAATGAAAACTGCTCTATAAATAAAGCTTCTTTTTATTGATCCATGAAAACAAAAGTGTCATTATAACATAATTCACACGTTTGGATCGTGAAGCATGCCCATGTTTGCTGTTCAACAAAGATATATATATATATATATATATATATATATATATATAGAAGTGCCAATATCTAAAAAAATCTACATCAATAAATAGCGGGCTGTCATGTTTTCCATCGTCGCTGCAGCAGAAGCAGTGTGAGGACGAGCCGGTGCTCTGAAGACGACCTCTTCTGGACGCCAACATACGGTCGATCTCGTCCTCGGAGATTCTGCACCACGTTGACATAATTGCATCAAATGACTTGTGGAGGTTTGTCAGCTGCACATTCAGCCGGCTGCTGCACGGCGTCCCTCAGGGTGCTCAGCTGGGATCTCATCACGACGAGGAGTCCAGTGAAACAGACAGACGAGTTCTCACAACTAGAAATGCTCTTTCATTTTCCTCAAGCCACCGACCCGACTGCAGAGTTTAGACATCGGCACAATGTCTGACAAATACCTCTTTCCTGTCATTTGTGGCACATTTTCTGTGATCGACCACGTCAGAGTAATTCTAAACACACTTTGGGACATTCTTGATAGTTCTGCAGAATGTTTTCAGCTGCCAAGAAATATTCCACGTATATGAAGAGTCGCCTGCATTAGTGGAGTTTGTCATTGAGCGTGATTAGTTGTGATGTGTATTGGAGCGCGGCGCCTTCATGATGTGTTCTTGGTGGTTGGAGTTCATGACAGGGCGGCATGGCGGCCTCACCGCAGCGCCTGCCTTCCCTCCTCTGGACACGAGGTGACGTGGAGCCGAGTGAAGTCAGCGAACTGCTCAGCAGCTGACGCTGGAAGGACTGTTGTGTTTGAGGAGCCATGTGTTCACGCAGCCTGGCTTGTTGCACCTCCACCAGACGGATTGTCTTGTCTTTGCTCCGCCCACCATGGTGACTGTCCGTCAGCACTCCCCAAGACTCGCCATCATTCCTTGCTATTAGTTGTATCGCAAACAAACCTCAGACCGGCCTTTCCTCCATCGGTCGGTCAAACAGTTTCCATGTTTTACAGCCATAATATCAGAAACTCCGACAGCCTGGTGGAAATACCACAAAATCACAAACTCCCCCTTTGGATCATACAAATTCTGTCACGGTCTTGGACGTATGCTGCAAAGTAATATTTAAAAAAGAAAGCAGGATAACAGGTTGCGACTGTCCATGACGACGGGTGACTCCTCTGCTCTGAGGCACATAGTTTCGGTCAAAACCAGGATCCTCAGTCACAAATTGAGATTAATGCCATTCGTGACTCTCCGTCGCAGTATTACCTCCTGTCAGGACATCTTCACATTGTTTTGCTGGAACAACAGTCAGTAACACCAGTGGTAGGGATGGCTGATAGAATCAGGACATTGAACCCAGAGATGAAGCTCAGACTGTTACACAACCAGCTCTGGCTGCACTGGCCACATAAGCCCGGTTGAGACCACAGATTTGTGCTGCAGATGCCAAATTGTGACCCACCACCTGCAGCCTCAGCAGAACTCAGGCTTTCTGGACCCGGCTGTGTTTTTCCGGCAGCCACCGTTGCCTCAGATTTCAGTTCTTGGCTGAAAAGAGTTGAACCCCGACATGATTCTCTTATCTGCCGCCTCAAGGTTAGACGTGCTGCGCATTCCGAGCCGCCTCGCCGCTCGCCACGTTCAGAAGGACTGCTTATCAGAGAGATTGTCCCGTTTCTGTCAACGAGGCCGGCGCCGCTTCCTCCGACGCCCATCATCAACATGCTGCCTTCTGAAAAACAAGAGGGAGAAAATCAAAGAAGTCCTCAGTTACACAGAAAGCAGCCAATCTGACAAACCACAGTCAATGTCAACAAACAACAACAGCTTTTCAGGAGGTGAAAACCTGCAACGTGTTTTATCGTGTTTGCATGTTACACTGGTTACCAACCTAGTTTACTATCAAACCAACAAAAAGACAATCATTGTTTAGGTTGTCTGCATCTAATTTGTTTTTTGTTTATTTTTAAATAGGCCCTGATCCATTAAAGTAAAGTTTTGGAAGCAGTTCTCACGATGAATTTGATGAAAGTGAGAACAGTCAGTTTACATGTTACATGAATGATATGAATTGTAGTAGTTTGGATGTTGGATTAGGGCCTAAAGAGCCTCTTGATGCACCGAGAGCAGCCGAACACAGCATGTTCATCAGAACACTCATTAATCTGTAGGACTGAGTGCAGCAGCCTTTCAACACTAAAACGCTCTTATTCATTTACGATCTTGGCACGTTTGAACATTTCTACACAGCGATGCTCTTCAAGCAAGCTGCAGTTTTGGTTGGACATTTAAAAAATATATATTTTGTAATTTTTTGGTATTGTTTGGCTGCAGAGTCAATGAAGCTCACCTCTCATATCTGGCACATCATAGGTTGTCTCTCTAATCCCACCACACCTACTTCCTTGACCCAATCATTTCATGAAGGACTGTAAGAACACAGTGTCGTCAACAGCTGCTGCCAGTGACACAACTGAAAGTAACTGATGTAATAGTTTACATCATTGTAAGGACTTTTTTACAGGATGACTGCCAGTGGACCAGTGCAGCTCTCTATAACAACTGACCTGATGGGGAATGAGAAAACCCAGAAACAAGAAATAACCATAATTGGGAAGGACGCTAATGTGTGACGGATCCCGCTCAGTCTGTCCCAATCGGAAGGTTGCAGGTTGGATTCCCGTCTCTACCTGCCTACGTGAAAATGGCCGCCTCTCCTGGGTCAGTCTGCTCCCGGTCACACAGTTTCCCTCCATCCAGTATGGACTGAATGAATCATGCAATGTAAAGTGTCTTTATCAAACCAAGGCGTTGTTTTGAGCTGGGCTCACAGACATGTACTGACCAACCACACAAGGATACCAACTGTAAGATTCTTGGATTGAATTCTATTGCTTCTTCTGGTTCTGGTGTTTTAGTCACATTAAGTTTCTTACTTACAAGCAAAACTGGACTGTTGAAATCAAAGCATAGTTATATGTAGTGTTGTTTCGGAATAATTCATAAAAATGGCATTCGGAATACACAGTTTATTTAAAAGAAGGGCTTAATTCTGCAGCACTCTGAAGTTGTGGCGGCCATTGCTGATAAACCACAACATATATCTGTACATTGTTTGCTTTCTGAACGCAGACGAGAACATTCAATCCCACTGCGATGAAAGAACTCTGAAAGTACACGTCCCACACGGCTGTTAGAAGTATGTTGTGTTCTTTCATTTCAATATTTTTGCAAACCAAATACACTGCAAGCAGAGCCAGAACATTTGGGCAGGCGGAGAGGGCGAACAGTTGTCGCACGGAGGCCGTTGGAATGCTAAACATGGCTGCATGTGACGATAAGCCTCCTGCCTCCGTGAGGTCCGTCTCTGCTCCTCTAATTCACAGGGGTTAATGCCGGAGCACAGTTTTGCTGTTATTGCTTTCTCCGAGCACCTTTAATCAAGGACTCTGTAGGACAGGCATGAAACCCTGCCACGGCGTCACTGAGACTGCAAGGCGTCATCAAAATAATAAGTCATTCCAAACAACCTTGACTTGACTCGCCTTTGAGAAAATCCTCTTTGATCTGAAGATTTTTTAGCCTCATTCAGAGCAGATGGGATTGTGCTGGAGTGTAAAACAGGCTGGGAGAGCGGAGCAGTGGTAGATTCATCACTTCATGACAAATGGAAGAAGTTTTGGGGAGAAAGTGTTCAGAAAACTCTGCTCTCTGAATGTCAGCAATCTGCAGCTGAATGTATTTCTCCCATTTCTGTCTGAAATGCATTTTCTTTTTGTTTTATGTGCTGAGCAAAGCGCAGGCTTTCAGGATCCGTCTGCAGGTCCACAGAAGCCCTGTGGTGAGAGAGTGGCAGGTATTCAAGCTGATCACTGGAGGTGAATGACTTTCAGAATGTGATCCTGAAAGCAAAACAACAAAGCAAGCACTGTGTGTGTGTGTGTGTGTGTGTGGGGGGGGGGGGGGGGGGGGGGGGGGGGATCTTCGGGGGGGGGGTTTCTTTGGCAGATTCAAGGTTAGATTTCAGAGAGAAACCTCCTCGGCGAACAGAAGTGGCTCTGGAGTTTGTCCAAAGTCGCATCTCTGCCATCTGGTCACCGCCGTCTGACAGTGATTATCAACATACACCAAATGGAAGCTTCTCCTTTATGGGCCCGTGTTTCAGAGCAGCTCTGTCTTTTATTCAAAGAGGAAAACAACCTTGTCTGCAGTATTTCTCATCTGAAAGCCAAAAAGTGACATGAAGCATTTTCCTGTGGGAAAGAAAGGAAAAAGCCAACGATTTGAGACTTTTTACAGTCGAGTGAAACTTCGTCTGGACGCCATTCAAACCTTGCTTCTGCTCAAACACTGGAAATATCCTGCCTGCATTCAGTCCGTCAAATATTAATGACTGCTAAAAATACCTTCCTTTTATCCTCAAATTAGACTCACACATTTTGCCCCCGGGGTTAATTTGACCAAAGAATGTTTGTCTTTAGTGTAGCGCCACCATCAGGTCGAACTTTTGGTTTTGGAGTTGATGTATGTTGAAAACATATCATCCAACTTTTTTTGGGAATTTCGGATGCACATTCATGACACTCACACAAGACCCCCCCCCCCTCCTCCCAACAATGGTTCCACGAGGTTTCCACGGCACAGAGCTGTTCCTCAGCTTTAGAACGAGGCGTTCCTGGCGTTGCTGCCTGGACGAGCACGAGAGCTCCCAATGTTTCTGTGGGTTTTCTTTATGTCGAGCTCCAGCGGGAGACCTCTCCAACATGGCGGAGTCATTTACAGTTACGGCTGATAAACTTGCTCAAAATGTGTCTGGAATCAGTGATAAGTGTGGTTTCACAGTTCTTTAACTGCATGATTCCATTTTTAAATACAGGCATTAATCGGGCGCGCTAACTGGCAGGGGAGGAAACATTAGCGTTAATGTGAATCTATGACAATATGAAAGAAACGGCGTCACATGTTGTCATTATTAACACACATTCTGAAAGTCCTCCACTCGCTGGTCCGATTTTCATTTGTCACACAACTTATCAGAGATCGCCACCGTTGGCGTTTTGTCTGCAGCGTGAATTTATCTGTGCAAGAGGGTGGTTTCAGATTCCTTGGTGGTCGTGGACGTGAACACAAAGGAGCGGACGTCGGGGTGAAACGCTCACATGTTGTCAAACTGTGGCGCTGTTGGAAGAACACATGGTGCCGAGAACATGTTTTCACTGAGGACAGCCAGAAGGGTGACGACGCCTCTCCTCCACTCGTCTGTTCCTCTGTTTTACTGCCTCTCTCTCAAAGGTTCATTATTCTTTGAGTACATTGTCTTATCAAGTTGCTATTTGCAGTATTGATTCTGTTACTCTGTGTACATGGAAACACAGGTAAACCTACTGCGACTTTCTTATAGTGAGTGAAACATTGAACTCCTGTAAATATTGGTGTGGACCACAGCAGATCATCATTTCCATGAGCGACACACCTGATGCCCAACGGTGGTTAATTGTGTCTCTCCTCCCTGACAGTTGCTGCTGGGAGGCTTTTAAAGGAGGAGAAGCCCCAGTGTGTGTGTGTGTGTGTGTGTGTGTGTGTGTGTGTGTGTGTGTGTGTGTGTGTGTGTGTGTGTGTGTGTGTGTGTGTGTGTGTGTGTGTGTGTGTGTGTGTGTGTGTGTGTGTGTGTGTGTGTGATGGGAAACTCACAGAGGGTGGGAATCGGAAAATATGAATAACAATGTGCTTTTATCCCTTTAATTGTAATGGACAAATACGAGGAACCTGCTTGATGTCACTTTTTAATGGATCCAAAGTGTTTTTTAAAATTTTCTGTGTAGAAATTAGAGCCAAACATTACAAAATACCACGTAAGACGTAGTAACCGGGGAGCTCATTGACTCAGGAAGAATCACGTCGACGCAGAGCTAGTTTGAAACTCAGTGTCCATACCTGTCCTTTGTCATTTGTTGTGAGTGTGTGTGTGTGTGTGTGTGTGTGTGTGTGTGTGTGTGTGTGTGTGTGTGTGTGTGTGTGTGTGAGTCTCGTCAGCATTTTGCAAGCACATCACTCACCATCTGAGTGAGCAGAAGCGTCTCTCTCTCGGTGTCCTCACTCTGTGTGACAGGAATTTACTCAATTTGCCAGAAGCCATCATCAGCAAAAGCAAAAGGACAGCGCCCGTATGGACGGAGACACTTCCTGTGACATTGTGTGTTGTGAGACGGGTTCTATGTGTGTGTGTCTGTGTTGGGATAGAAACATGGAGCCCTTGTGTTCTCCTTGTCAAGCGGCCCCCTCGAGGCTGGATGCACGAGCTCTTCCTCCATCCTGCACTTCCTTTAAAGCCTCTGTTGTGATCTTTTATTTCTTATTGGCTCGGTGATGAATAGGGTGGAAATGGGCGGGCGAGAGAAACATCCATTCATCATAATCAGCACGGAGAAAAAGAAGAAAATACACTGTACCCATAACAATGCTGACTGCGTCTGGAAATTCAAACCCAGGGATTGAAGGAAAGTGTCACACTGAGCAGAGGGTGGGTGTGTGTGTGTGTGTGTGTGTGTGTGTGTGTGTGTGTGTGTGTGTGTGTGTGTGTGTGTGTGTGTGTGTGTGTGTGTGTGTGTGTGTGTGTGTGTGTGTGCGTGTGTGTGTGTGTGTCCATGCATGATTAATTTTGCCCAAACAAAGGACAACGAGCAGTTGGTTGTCTTTCAGAGATGTGGATGAATCATTTTATTGTTCAGTATCTAAAAAGCTTCAGATCAAACGCTGTGCGATTTCTCATCAACCTGTTGCAAAGTCAATTTGTCGCTTTCGATCTGTGATCTTTCACAACTTCCACATGAGCATCGTATTCTGTTCGCCGAGGAAGCAGCTGAAAGGATCAATACATTTCAGGCTTCTTCACTTCGTCTCTGAATTGTCTTCTGGACTTTGGACAGATAAAACAGCTGTCAGCAGCTGGCGACGGACTCGGACTCCGTCAGTTGTCCAGTCATTGTGCTTCATCACCCAATAACCTCCATTTCACCTGATCTCCACCCGGCACAGACAAGACCCCCCCCCTCGGCTTGTTTATTGTTTGAAGACTTGAATCTATTTCCTGTTTGCTTCCAGCACTTGAGCCTCCATCTTTGCACCAGACAGACCTTAATGACGACGTGTGGCTTCAAACTACCAACCTCAAGAGTGGAACATGACCTTTACCACTGACTGAGCCTCAGTCACCTTATTTTCTCTTTTTTATTCTGAACAGTGCTTTTTCTTCCTGAACTTTGCAGGCGTCACATATTTGTTTCCTGTGTATTGACTCTTGGCCCTTCGCTATATTCTCTTGTTCATAATTGGGACTTGTGTTGCCTTGCTCTGTCACTCACCTGCCTCTGCTTTACCGTCTTCTGGAGTGATGTTTTCAAAGTGCCGTATAGATTCTGTTCTGTATGCCGCGCGACCATATGTGACGCTTTCTGTGGAGATGTATGGAAAGCCTGCCAGTACAGAAATGGTAAATATACAGTATGCCGGCGGAGCCTCGGGGGAAGTGTCAGCAGCAACAGACAGCAGCTGGGAAGAAGGTTTATAAAACCCAACAAAGCCCCTGTGAGAGAAATTGTGTAACTCTATAGTTCTGAAGGAAATCAAGGGAGAGCAATGAGTGGAATAGGAGGCTCAGAATGCTCTGCTCTAATATTTATGAATCGTTCTTTTGTTGTGGCAGAGCTGCTAGACAGACAAGAACGCAACATCCGTTCCCCGAGCTGCAAGGTATTTGAATGTTGAAAAATGCATGAGGGTTTTTATTGATAGAAACACAGATCAGGCTTTGATGGATGGCGTCTGATTTCTCCACACAAACAGGAGGGGGCCATTTCTGGAACAGAGCGCAGCTCCTCACTCTGCACTTGCTGTCATTTGGCTTTATTTATTATGCCGCCGTGGTGGAGTGCGTGTGTGAATTTGTGAAACCCTCTGACATGTAAACAAAAACCTGCCCTGCAGCCACAGCGGCAGAATGAGCGACTTGTCTCGAATCGTCTTCACACTGTTAACTCGCATCAGAATGCAACACCTTCCAGGCCTTCTTCTGTGTGAAACTGGACGTTTTTAATGCAACGCTCTCTAGGAAGTTCCTCAAGACGCCTTCAAAGAACAATGGGAAATGAAACAACTCAGCAGGACGAGGAAAGGCCTCCTTAATCACATCTGTAGGAAAGAAACACAAATCTTCTTCTTTCACTGGAAACATGATGCATTTGTTTGAATTGTTTTCTTACTGTACATGTAAATCACTAACGGTATTGATGCTTTTGTCTTTTGCAAATATCAAATTGGAGGTTTTACACTCACCATGCATGTCCGTACAAACAAAACACTGCAGCACAGCTGGATTCCTTCTGTACAAGTCATCACCTCCAACAGGTCAGCCCAAACACTACTGTATAGCAGATCCATCCATCCATCCATCCATCCATCCATCCATCCATCCATCCATCCATCCATCCATCCATTATAGTACCTTATCTTAAAGTTACCTGAATCAACTGGACTGAGGGTCACAGAGCACAAGAGCCTGAATTAATTTAATACAGCAATAATAATAGTCCAGTATTATTTATGTTCACGCCCTAAAAACACTTTTCAGAATTTGCTGCACCTGTGGAATCAAACGCAGCCTAAAACCTCTGAGACCCGAGATTCAAAGAACTGAGTTGATGTTTTGGGGAGGACTTTAAGTTTGTGCTTCTTCCTATAAAATAGGAGTTTTTTTCTTTCCACAGTCATTTATTCTTGCTCATGTGGAATTTTTGTGTTTTCTCGGTAAAAGTGCCCCGAAAAGACTTTGTTGTATTTGACGCTATATGAAAAAAAAGTTCAATTAACTTGAATTGAATAGAAAAACACACACGGGGCATCCATGCACAAAAACAAAGGTGCCATCAGACTTGAAGGGAACCAGAAGGGACAGACAGAGACCTGGCACACATTCAGTCTGGTCACCAGAAAAAACAAAAAAAATACACATTTACTTACATATTTAAGGCTATTGCTGTAATTAGAAAACTGTTTTACATAAATGTCATGAAAACATTTCAGTGTGACCTCATCTCGCCTCCTGGTTGTTTCCAGACTGACAGGTTAGGACAGAAAACTCCTCCTGAAGGAGTCGTCTGGCCCCTCTGGGAGTTCATTCATCACACACCCCTGCAGTTTGAGTTTTCAGGAGCTGGATGGAACCGCCATCCTCTCCCAGTGGTGCAGTTTAGACAAACAACAAACCTACAGGGAGGTGAAGCGTCTCTCCCCCCACAGGCCAACTCACAGCTTCATCCTCGCAGTCTTCCAATAATTATCATCCCGAGACAAACCGGCAGAGAAAATAGAAGACAGGGGATAATATCCCATCCTCTCTTCTGCTGTTGCTAAGCAGCAGTTGTGTGACCATGGCCAACCTGACAGGCCGGCCTCTTCTTCAATACCATCGGTGGCTGAAGCAGGAGAGGAAGGGCGGACGGACGGACAAACATCATGAGCATCTATGTTCTGGTCAAAATACAGCGTTTGTGCAGTAAACTGAATTGAATTGAATGTTTTCATTGTCATCACAGGTTCTTATTTGAAATTTGTTGAAAGGAAGATATGAACATGTGTACAATACTTTTATGCGAGTTTTTGTTTTGTGTGGATGTCAAAGATAAAAGAGTTTAAAGAGTCTGAAGAGTCTGAAGAGTCTTATGGCAAAAATGCCTAAAAATTGTGACATTACCTTTTTTTGTCTTATTTTGCAGGTCTTGATGCTCAATTCCCATTTTTTCTGAGATTAGATCTTTTTTGCGTGATCATTCACTGCATTTTAAACAGGACCTTTGTCAGACTGCCGTGTGAACGTGAACAGACTCTGGAAGGCCTGTTCAGAAGACGGTGTGACATCATGCCCAGCACGCCGTTTATCGAGGTAAATGGTGTACGAGAGCCACACGGGTCAGGGCGGCCAGATCCCACTTACTCTTTCCAGCTCAAACACAATGAAAAATCCATACGACCTAATAAAAACCAGCCCAGATGTATATGATTTGATGTGTATAACCATTATATATGGAATAAAGAACATGTCAGAAATATGCATATGCAAATACCAGACATCCACGACAGGCAAACATGTACATATTCATAAACCGTATATTAGTTTTATGTTCCATTGATTCCGTTTTCTTGAATCATTTTCATTGTTGTTTTTGTGCATTTCCAGATCACGTATTACAAAAACACAAAGACACTAATCGATTTAATATCTTGTCCTGAAAAATCACATTGGGGCCAAAAGAGAAACACATTTACAATATTGCTTACTTAGTGGTCAAAATACATACGTAGATCGTAAACACTGTGTATTGTCTGCCTATTTAACAGTTGCTACAGGAAACCACGGAGTGATAACTTCATAAAAACACAACCTGCTTATCTTCCATCACACTGTTTATATCCTCAGGCAAGCTGTTTGGGAGATCAACACTGACAAAATCTGCATCGTTGAATTATTCATCCTCTGAGCCCGCGATGTCAGTTTAAATCATTATTTGTTGTGTTCATTAACTGTAAACTGAAATCAAAGCATGTACATTTGTATTATTCATGCCGTCATCAGTAACATTGTTAAAGTGTAACGGCTGATGGTTGACAGCGTAAAGTCACCGCGGTTTGTTTCTGGTCATAAATAACAGCAGACAGATCCTTTCAGATGCTCGTTTTAATTCAGTGTTGTTAAGGGACTTGAGAATCTGGGAGAATTAATCTGTACAACTTTTGTTTGTGTTTTTTATTTAACCATGGAAAAACACGTGTTGATTTTATTAAGAATTTTTCAAATTTGTTTCTGAATACTTTTTATTTATCAGCTCACCTTGATGGATCGATCGTAATAATCACCTGGAGGAGTTCTCAATACTTTTCTTTCACTACTGGATGACATTTGACTGAAAAGGACTCTTTAGACGTGTGCATGTCTGAGTCCGGCCAACGTGCTGACGGTGAGATCCACGATTACCGGAACAGGTGTTTTACCTGATATGACCTTTCCATCACACAATGGATCACGTCCTCTGCTCACGTTGACATGAGACCATGAAGTGAGAGGACGCTGGTGCGTTTATTTATACTTCCACTTGTCACTCTGGAGAGAAAAGCAAAAGCTTGTTTGAAAGGGAAAACTCACCGCTGATATCTGATCCTGCAACTGGACTGGACAGGCAAAGGCCTGGTCGCCTGAAGACCAAAGGGCCGCATGCTTCATGACAGAAGGACCAAAGAGCCCTAACCTAACTAACTCTAACCCTAACCCTAACCCTAACCCTAAACCCTATCCCTAAACCCTAATCCTAACCCTAACCCTAAACCCTAACCCTAACCCTAACCTAACTAACCCTAACCCTAACCCTAACCCATGCTTCACGACAGACGGACCAAAGAGCCTCATGCTTCACGACTCCTTCACGATCCCTGGTTTCGTGGGCGGGTTTCGGTCGGAGCCAGCAGCAAAGTTTTGATGTGATATTTGTTGGAGAAACTGAAAGATGAGCTCTGCACAGGCGGTTCACTCAGTATCGACCGGCCTGTTTGATTGCAGTCTACATAAGTTTTAATTAATCATGGGGGTAATCAGAAATGGCAGCGATGTTCCAGACTCACAGCAGACTTTTGGGACCAATCTCAGGCACTATTGATTAACAACCTTTGGCTTCTTCCTCTAAAGAGACACTCTTGCCGATGCAGGCTGAGAGATTGACCTTTCAGTCCAACATACACCCAAACAAATCATCTTTTCTCCCTTCTTCTGTTTTTATCTGAAACACAGGGACGCCTCACACACACACTGCACAGATCCACTCTGACCTCCCTCTCTTCTCCCCAACAGCCACACACATAAATCCTCCTCAGTCCCCATCTGTGGAGTAATAAGTCTCCCAAAGACTGACACCGAATGCCTTGAAAAGCACTTCTGTTATTTTACACTCTGTCTTGGTCTCGGGGCCACAGAAAGGTGTCGCAGTTGTGGAGGAAGACCTCAGCTGAACTGTCAGGGTGTGTTGGAGATTGCAAGATCTGCCTGTGTGGGTTTTCTTTGGAGTCCTGAAGCGATTCCGAGCTGGACGCCAACGAGTCCCAAACGGTGGCGGTGGATGGTGTGTCTGTTGTGGGCTGGTGTTCCTGGGGAGGGGCCGCCTGTCGACACGTTCTGGAAATCAACACGTTTTGTTCATGCTTTAGTTTAGTTTACACCTGAACATGACACGTCTGCACGTCAGAAACTTCGGTTGGGAAATCGTGTCTTCAGTCGAATTCTTTAGACGTTCACTCACTAAAATCAGTTTGGGGAAATATTTTAGTTTCTGTCAAATACTGGGATTTGATGAAATAATTAAAAGATGAAAATATTATGACGAAATAATTAAGAGTTCGAAAAAGCAACTAGGTTTTTAGTCCTTTATCTGAACTTGGTTCTCTCGCCCTCCTGTTTGCCCCAAAAGAACAACAGGCTGAAATCGAGAGGCGTTCGCGTACCGAAGTCGTTCACGTACCGAAGTCGTTCGCGTACCGAAGTCGTTCACGTACCGAAGTCGTTCATATACCGAAGTCGTTCACGTACCGAAGTCGTTCACGTACCGAAGTCATTCACGTACCGAAGTCGTTCGCGTACCGAAGTCGTTCATATACCGAAGTCGTTCATATACCGAAGTCGTTCACGTACCGAAGTCGTTCACGTACCGAAGTCGTTACCGTACCGAAGTCGTTCATGTACCGAAGTCGTTCACGTACCGAAGTCGTTCACGTACCGAAGTCGTTCACATACCGAAGTCGTTCACGTACCGAAGTCGTTCACGTACCGAAGTCGTTCACGTACCGAAGTCGTTCACGTACCGAAGTCGTTCGTATACCGAAGTCGTTCGTATACCGAAGTCGTTCACGTACAGAAGTCGTTCACGTACCGAAGTCGTTCACGTACCGAAGTCGTTCATATACCGAAGTCGTTCACGTACCGAAGTCGTTCACGTACCGAAGTCGTTCACGTACCGAAGTCGTTCATATACCGAAGTCGTTCACGTACCGAAGTCGTTCGTATACCGAAGTCGTTCACGTACCGAAGTCGTTCACGTACCGAAGTCGTTCATATACCGAAGTCGTTCACGTACCGAAGTCATTCATATACCGAAGTCGTTCACGTACCGAAGTCGTTCGCGTACCGAAGTCGTTCATATACCGAAGTCGTTCACGTACCGAAGGCGTTCGCATACCGAAGTCGTTCGCGTACCGAAGTCGTTCGCGTACCGAAGTCGTTCATATACCGAAGTCGTTCATATACCGAAGTCGTTCACGTACCGAAGTCATTCATATACCGAAGTCGTTCACGTACCGAAGTCGTTCGCGTACCGAAGTCGTTCATATACCGAAGTCGTTCACGTACCGAAGTCGTTCGTATACCGAAGTCGTTCGTATACCGAAGTCGTTCACGTACAGAAGTCGTTCACGTACCGAAGTCGTTCACGTACCGAAGTCGTTCATATACCGAAGTCGTTCACGTACCGAAGTCGTTCACGTACCGAAGTCGTTCACGTACCGAAGTCGTTCATATACCGAAGTCGTTCACGTACCGAAGTCGTTCACGTACCGAAGTCGTTCACGTACCGAAGTCGTTCATATACCGAAGTCGTTCACGTACCGAAGTCGTTCGTATACCGAAGTCGTTCACGTACCGAAGTCGTTCACGTACCGAAGTCGTTCATATACCGAAGTCATTCCCGTACCGAAGTCATTCCCGTACCGAAGTTGTTCGCGTACCGAAGTCGTTCGCGTACCGAAGTCGTTCACGTACCGAAGTCGTTACCGTACCGAAGTCGTTACCGTACCGAAGTCGTTCACGTACCGAAGTCGTTCACGTACCGAAGTCGTTCAAGTACCGAAGTCGTTCACGTACCGAAGTCATTCACGTACCGAAGTCGTTCATGTACCGAAGTCGTTCATGTACCGAAGTCGTTCATGTACCGAAGTCGTTCACGTACCGAAGTCGTTCCCAGCATGCTGTATTTTTGTACCCGTCGACGTTATTATGAGGTAAATTGAGGTAGATATATGATTGGTCATCATATTTTTTCCAAAGCCAAAATTAAATTGCAGAAACAAATTGATTCGTCGTATCTCTTAGATCCATTTCATTATTTGTGTTGTTTTTGTAATTGCAGCCAGAAAGTATTGCTATTAATATTTCAAGTAGGTCAAACTGAATCTTTTTTTGGGGAGTGCTGAGAACAAATTGGCAGATGTATACTGACACAGGGTGCAGTGCTAATTTTTCTTTGCTTTAGGAGGAAACGTCAAACCTGCCAAGTGCAGTCTGGATGTGTGGAGTGTTTGTGCAGAACCACATGGCAGCTAAATAAATACAAACACTGCCGGCAAACTGGCAGCGCACATATCTGCCATCAAACATTCACATGAACTAAATGAGTGAAGTACCTGCACTGGAACACATTTCCTGTGACATCAGACTGCACCTCTGCTGTGTTTATCAAGAGGTGAGATAAAGTGTGTGTGTGTGTGTGTGTGTGTGTGTGTGTGTGTGTGTGTGTGTGTGTGGCGGGGGGGTCGGTAGTGACAACAGAAGAAAACAAACTGTACGGACTGCCAGTTCTGTACCACCTAATAACTCAGCATTTAATGAAATGCTCAGGTTTTCATTTTAATTATGGAACCTGCATTATGATCATCACCGCCGCCATTAAACGGAGATCATTTGATCAGAGCGTGATTTTCAGCTTGGTGTATTTCCCCTGTGGTTCCTGTGACACTGCAGGTCCTCCTCTCTCTCCTGCAGGAGCCTCCGACAATTGTTCACATTGAGTGGCTGCTTATTTAGCAGTTAAACTGCGTTATGTCCATTTGCAGGTTCTGAGCGCCATTTAAGAGGAGAGCAGGTAAAATACAGTCAACAAACAAGTCTTGACTCATTTTCAAAATAATAGCCATCACAATAAAATCTGCAGATGATCTGCTGGACAGGATCGGGTTAACTCCTGACCTGAGAGCTGCTGGTGGAGATTCGCCTGCACATGACAAATAGAAACCGTTTACGCACCAAACTATTGATCTATCGATGACACTCGTCATGCTGGAGTCGCTCTTACGCCTGCTGAACAAGTCACCAACATCTTCAACGGCTTCGGCGCACCTAAATTCAAGTTTGGGCTTTAAATCCAGACAAACACTGATCTTAACTCAATCATATAACTTTAGGACAAGTTGAGCAGACAGTCTGCTGGCTTGCGGACTTCCCACTGCCTGAAGTGGAGCAAAGTGAGGGACATGTCCTGTGTTATCAGGCTCTGTAGCGACGGCCGCCGGGCCATGAAATGATGATTTGTGTGCTCTGACATCTTTCTATCATGCAGCCTGCCTTCGCTCTCAAATATGCAATCAGAGGCTTTGCCCACAATGACCCTCCCATAAATCCCTCAGTGTCATTTCCCCGGAGGACTTTCTGCTGGGACTGGGCAGCAGATTGGAAATACTCCACTAATGGAGATGGACTTACTGGCATACCGAGCCCTACTTTTTCAGATTTCCTAGAGTTCACTCGTGCGCTCAGCTCGGCGGATAGCGAGTCAGCGGATAGCGAGTCAGCGGATAGCGAGTCAGCGGATAGCGAGTCAGCGTGGCTCTGCGGGGGCGACGTCAGGAGGCGGAGCCACGCAGAGTCTGCATACACGCAGGTATTGGTGCAGACCACCTTGAATGACCTTCCATGTGAGCGAATGTTTGTATTGTAGATCTGGAATTCTGCTCAGGGGGAGAGGCTGGGCTCCGCTCCGCTCCACCCTCAGATGGATGGAGCAGTATATTGGAAAGAGATGGATGCTAAGTTAATTGCAGTGTTATAAGCAACCACATGACGGACTGGATCTTGTGAAGGGACAAACCACAAGTGCACTTCATTTCCACTCAGTGTGAAACTGTCTGACAGAGAGCAGTTTGAGTTTCCACTCTGCATCGCTCAGTGTGTTTGTCAGAAATGTCACCGTTCATGCAAATTCTGCAAAACAACGATCTGTTTTCAGAAACTGAGCTTGGTTTGACCTTTGACCTCAGTGCTTACATGTCAATGTCCAGGTATCATTTGGAAACTAACAGTTGTTGGATCCACTGATGATTCCTTGTTTGCGGTTCACGTTCAACTGAACTACACGTCATTCTAACACAGTTCCACTTAATGGTTCCTGGAAGTGACTTGATGGAGGTCTTTGCTGTCTGGATGGACGATGTTCTTACCTCCTGTACAGCGTTGATGACATCATGACTGCTGGCATGTATTTATGAATGTAGATCTGCTTTGAAATTAATAGTCCATCAATAAGACCTGCACACCTTTTATACTTCTGTTTGACCTCCTCGCCCTTTTAGCTCAGCTCTGCTGCAGGAGACCCCCCCTCCCCCGTTCATCACCCCCAACACACACACACACACACACACACACACACACACACACACACACACACACACACGGGAAGCTGTCAACTTTAAAAACACCTGAAAACTAAAGCATTTCTTTCATTCAGCAACATCCCTCCATCCTGCCCTCCCTCCAGCTCCTCCTGTCCCCTGCTCCCAGTTCCAGCCTCCACCAGCCCCCACAAGCCCCCACCAACCTCCACCAGCCCCCACCAACCCCCACCAACCTCCACCAGCCCCCACCAACCCCCACCAACCTCCACCAGCCCCCACAAGCCCCCACCAACCCCCACCAACCTCCACCAGCCCCCACCAACCTCCACCAGCCCCCACCAGCCCCCACAAGCCCCCACCAACCTCCACCAGCCTCCACCAGCCCCCACCAACCTCCACCAGCCCCCACCAGCCCCCACCAGCCCCCACCAGCCTCCACCAGCCTCCACCAGCCCACTCCTGTCCTCCTTTGTCTCCTAGCGTCACTCCTGTATTCCGTTTGTGCCTGATTAGAATCACCAGCCGTCTGTGAAGTTCAAAGTTAAGGCAGACAAACTTCATTGCTTTTCATTTTGTGTGTGTGTGTGTGTGTGTGTGTGTGTGTGTGTGTGTGTGTGTGTGTGTGTGTGTGTGTGTGTGTGTGTGTGTGTAAACAGAACCTTGTCTTGAGATAATTATGCATTCAGACCTCGGGTGCACTCCCCACTTCTTCCTCAGCCTCAATGTACAAAATAGGGAGAAATACCAGCTATAATACAAACAATAAATACATAATGAGGACAAGATGTTTGAAGTACCCTCTTCAGATCTGGCATCTTACTGCTTAATACATTCCTGGGTCTAGGTGTCTGCTGATGGTGTTGCCCCCCCCCCCCCCCCCCCTCCCATTTTTGCCGTACTTCAATTCCCCCTCAGAGCTGTCAGATTTACTTCCAATTAACGTATATCTGTTCCAGTCCAGCGACTCAGCGCGGCTCCCAGCTCCACTTCTCAAACTTTCTGCTGTTGCTATGGAGTCTGTCTTCCTCCCGTGAACAGTTGATTGCCTGAATGTTGTTCAGCTCTCTGCTGGCAAGCAAAGTCTTTTTCATTTCCAATATGGGAAAGGTAAACAGTGGCACATTCAAACACTCAGCTCCTCGACTTGCCCGACTCTGAGTTAGTTCAGTGTTTGTGATTCTGCCGCTGTGCAGGTGACATTCACCATCATGTATGTGATCAGTGTTCCCCAGAAGTAAACCAATGCATGCATCATACCAGGTGCTGTTGAGCTCTAATGACAGTTGATGTTGGATTTTTTTAGTCATGTTTTGTTTGATTGTGGTGCTTTTTGCTGTTTGCTGTGAAAACTAGCATTCACAATTTAGGTGACTCAGCAAAGCGGTGCCTGGACTTTTAATAGTGAAGAAGATGCTGCTGCTGTCGATCCCCTTGCAGACACAGTTCAGTTTCCCCTTCTTGATGTTTACATTGGTCATTCTGAGATCTCAACAAATGTATGGTACATTATGCAGCCCCCATATACGTTACCCTCCTCACCCCATTGTCTTCAGCTGTTCCATCAAAACACACATGAATGATGAGTTGCAGTGAGGCAGAATAAACATATTGTTAGAATACTGCCTCATACAATTCAACACAGATAAAAGTACTGTCGTTATGATTCAATATACTGCACTTTGTCACAATATTTACAACCTCAATTAGAATAAGGCGGGAATAATGTGCATTTATTAATATGTGTGTCAACCACAGCTACTAATCTTCCACTGTACTACTACAGGCATGACAAATCACCATGGGAGGATGCACTGGTTGTCATGGCAACTCAAAAAACAATCTGATTGGATAATTTGGCTCGGAGGGCAGTTTAATTCGATGGTTTCCAGTCTGTGGATGGAAGCCAGACGCTCAAAGGCATTGCCTGATCTGAGGTTGTCAAAATGAGTGTAACACAAGTAACAGAGGAAACCTTTAGGTAAATGTTCTGTTGAAAATGTTCTGGGGAATGACCCATTGTGGTTATTCTGAACGTTGCACATCAACCACCCTGCAAGGTGTTTGTCTTCACTGGAGCAGAGGGAGGCTCAGAGGGGGGGGGGGGTTAGTAGCCACAGACCTAAACAACCAGGGAAATCACATTGAAGCCGATGTCCTGTGGTTTTCTCTGCTTCTTTCTAGTTAGCGTCATTTGGCTGCCATGCTGTATGAATCCTGAGAAACCTCTGCCGCGCGGTCACACTGAGCCCTGAAGCGCACTGGCAGATGTTGAGAGGCTTTTCTCCAAAGGGAACAAAGTAAATCAGCTTTAAGACTGTGGCTATTAACACTTAGTGCTCCTGAACACACTCTTTTATGGCTTTGAGAACCAACACAGCCATGTAAGAGCCACGGCTTTGTGTTTGCTCTGTAGAGCAACGCCACATAAAAACATCACGGCCAAGCAAGACAGATGGAACGTTTACTGCCTCAGACACTGAGCAAGAAGCAGATTCCACTGGAAGGGAATTTGAAGTCTACAATATGTGTCTGGCCAACGGCCTGCTATGTTAAAAAGACGAGGAACACACACAATGTATGTATTGCACTCTTTCTTTTCAATGACCTGGACTGAGTCCAACTGGCAATGGTCACAATTCCTTTTTTTTCTTTTTCATTTAGGCTTCACACAAGTTTTAGTGCACCCAATTACGGTGCCAACATGCTGGATTTGGACGACTGGTGAGAAAGATAATTTTATTAGGAGTCTGGGCAGCGTTTCTGTCAGAAGCTTTCCTGTCAGATTCTCTTTTAATGCCAGAACAAATCATACTTATCATTCGACGGCGTCTCTAAGACGTCTTCCAGTTTGACTTTATTCAGTATTCTTGTTTGTTTGGTTTGGCTCAGGGTCTCCCGTGCTCTTCAGCCGATGCCAGCTGAGATTGATTTTGTTTCTTGAATCCAAATCCATCAATCAATCAATCTACTATATTTTCAAAGCACATTTTAAGACCCTGCAGTGGACCAAAGTGCTGGACAACAATTCAATTAGATATAAAGGTGCACAATTCACACGAGTATAAGAAATATAGTCAATAGAGTAAAACAAACGAAGCTGGGACAAGTTAAAAGGGGATGGAAATAAAGGTACGATAAAGGATATTAAAATATAATAAAAGCTGTATAGTTCAAAAAGTCAACAGCTCAAAATGTCTCGAAGGCCAAAGAGAAGAGAAGATGGGAGTTTTTAGCCGTTTTGCCGGTGTGACGGATGAGGGGAGTCGTTCCACAGCCCCTGAGCTCAGGCTTAGTCTTAGGGAGTCTCGGGATCAGCTGATCGGCCGCCGTTCCAACTTATTCCCAAGAAAGCAGAGGATGAATTTGGAGGTTAACTCGAACCAGCTCAGGAAGGGTCCAGATCCATTCTAACCACAATGACAGGTCTGGAGAACGGAGCCAAATAATCCAGATCTATGGGTTTTGAATGAAGTTCTTTGACGTGTTTAAAGACATTTTGAAGAGAACTAAAGTCAAAGTATCTACTGAAATCCGTAGCTGATCCATGAGCTTCACTGATTCTAATTCCACTCTGGACCACCAGACGTGTTGTTTTGGTTTCTCGTCCTCATCCAAAGTAGAGAAGATTCTCTTGGTCTTGGTAACTGAACGGCGCCGTCACACTGTTGGAGCAGGACGATCAAACATACATCCAAGTGCTTCTGATCCAGTCGCTGAGGTCAAAGGAACTCGACACGCTTGCTTTAGAACTTGAGTGACTCCAAACCACATGCAACAGTGACAATAAAGCTCTGATGCACAAAATGTAAATTACTGTTCCATTAAAGATTCACCACAGTTTATCTGCTCTCATTTGTGCAGGAGATGCTGACGTTAGCCAGTGGAACAGTAAACAGTGAAATCAAAGCTGCTGCAAGAAAAGCAGTGGAAAAGCAAAATGACAACAGTGGCGGTGAAATGAGGACTGAAATCAGAGACGACTTCCTGTATGGAAATGAACAAGGAGGTTTTCTCCATCCAACACTGGCGTCTCCAGAGGGAAGCTGGCAGGGTTGGAAACTTTGTCAGACTTTCTGTTGCCAAATAACTGGAGTGAAATAAACACAAAGTGTGTTTAAAGGGCGCCGTGTGTCACGCAGTGATAAGTTCCGGGTGTTTTCTTTGGAGGCGGCCTCTCGGGAAACTCGTTCCCTATCAGAACACATGTTCTCGAGAAAATCCTCCACGGATGGCAGGACAACTTCACAACTTTCACAAGCTTCCAAATGGTGAGATTATAAATGGTGTTTTTCCTTTTTCGTCTTCTGATCGGCGCTACGCTAAATCTGAAACTACAGACGGCCAACAGACGACGACGCTGGACAGCAGGACAGCAGGACAGCAGGACAGCAGGACAGCAGGGCAGCAGGACAGCAGGACAGCAGGACAGCAGGACAGCAGGACAGCAGGACGGTCAGGACAGCAGGACAGCAGGACAGCAGGACAGCAGGACAGCAGGACAGCAGGAGAGCAGGACAGCAGGAGAGCAGGACAGCAGGACAGCAGGACAGCAGGACAGCAGGACAGCAGGACAGCAGGACGGTCAGGACAGCAGGACAGCAGGACAGCAGGGCAGCAGGACAGCAGGAGAGCAGGACAGCAGGAGAGCAGGACAGCAGGACAGCAGGACAGCAGGACAGCAGGAGAGCAGGACAGCAGGACAGCAGGACGGTCAGGACAGCAGGACAGCAGGACAGCAGGACAGCAGGACAGCAGGACGGTCAGGACAGCAGGACAGCAGGACAGCAGGACAGCAGGACAGCAGGATGGTCAGGAATATGTGCTAATTACTGCCGGGAACTTTGAGGACAAAGGAGGTCTCACAATCTAATCTAAACTAAGACGTCATTCATTTCAAAGCAGCAGCTTCATTTCATGATTCTACCAATATTCCTCTTCACAAGCCTTCTTCTGTCTCAGACAGCAAAGAGAGGAGGGATGATTGGAATTAATCAATTAAAATTCTAAAATGATCAATTTGATTGTCCTTGCTTATCATAATTAAACAAGTGCGTTTGTCGATACTGCCCAGCACTCACATTGTGCGAGTCATTTAGTGACATTTGGAATTGTTATTGAACCTAAATGAACGTAGTGAAGCTCCAGTGGATGACTCAGGCTTTGTGTAATGTACTCTGAAAACATTTCATCCTGCTTAATGGAACTCTCCCCCAGGTGAGGGGAACAAAGACAACCAATACATAGATCCATACTGTTTAGTATTATTACCTGTGATGTTTCATTTCTTCCAGTTTGCTGGGACTCAAACTCAGTAACTGTAAATTTAAAACAAGAATTATTGTCAAGACGGATGAATGTGCAGAAAACCACTTATCAGAATCATTTATGCATTATTTTTATGGCACCATTAATTCTAGAGAAACAAAACTTCAAAACTATAAAGATATTTCTTGATTGACACAGTTTAGCAAATGTTCTTAAAGTGAATCGGAAAAACAGACGCGTTCATACATGCTGGTGTCAAACTCATATATAAACATGTTTGAATTAAACTGGATGTGACATGATTTATTTTATTGAATAAAGAAGACTGATAAGTCCGCATGTCAAGTCCTTTGCTTATCACACACAACAAATATATATATAGTTGATGTGCAGTGAAATGCTTTAATGACACGTTCAGCACCAAAACAAAGGTCTCTATAGGATAGAAGAAAAAAGCAATAATAACATTTAGAATGCAAATACTACACTATGGTACAATATTAATAATAAAGGAAATGAAAGCACACGGACACACACAGACAGTTGTACAGCGGCAGACCCCTCCAGGAGAGATCAACAACCTTCCTGCAGTGCTTTACTCTGCAGGAGCACTTTTCTACCTGCTCAATCAGGCGGGGAAGAGATTAATCCAGAAATAAAGTCATGCTAATGTGCATGCAAATTGATTTCAATGAGTCGACACGTCATTGCCGGAGTGCGCCGGCAGAGTGGGATGTGCGTTGCCATGGTTTCAGGTTTGACAGCAGAGTGACTGGGAGGTGGTGGGAGGTGGTGGGTGGTGGTGGGAGGTGGTGGGAGGTGGTGGGTGGTGGTGGGTGGTGGTGGGAGGTGGTGGGAGGTGGTGGGAGGTGGTGGGTGGAGCATCACGGGAAGTCGTTTGGCATTTGAGGGGCGACGTTTCAGGCTACGTGTGTGGAGACCGAGAAACCAAGTGGTTGTGAACAGAAGCACAGGCCCTGGTGTGGAAACAGATCTTGTTTTAAAGTGAAGAGCGTGTCGGGGATCATTTTGCTTTTATAATCATACTTTAGACGGAATTCCACAAGGTAAAATCAGGACCGCTGAAAGTAGATGTGGTTAAAAGAGTGAAATGAAAAGGAAGCCAGCAGCACAAGGCTGTGATGTAGGACTGGTAAACAAAAGAGGATCACCTCCGTCACCTATTGGAAAGCGAATGAAACCCCCGCCAGGAGCACTGGGCCCTCTCCGACACGGCATTGATCATGAATGCTTTGTTGACATTAACTATTCAATAGTATTCCGCTGTGGCCTTGTGAGGCAAAACGAGTTTGTCTAACTGGTGTACTTCATAATATTTGTACAGTGTGAAATGTTGTGGATGTTCTCAGGATGCCTTTTCAACTGCTGTTCACACAAACAGCTCCTCAGAGAGCAACACGTCAGCAGAGCAGTGGTTTCATGGAGACGTGATGAAGATGAACTTCTGAGGCTGAACTGGAGGAAGGAAGGTGATTTCAGCGACTCTGAAGCTTCGCGGTTGTTGGTGAGGAACAGAAGATCTCCAGTCGCCTGGACAAACGTCAGAGGAAACAAGAAAGGCAAAATGTGTACGTCTCCACACATTGTTTGCTGTCGTCAGATCAATACGGCTTCACAACATGTTTTTGTTTCCGTGAAGCTGAAGGCGAAGCGGCGCTGAGGTCAAAGACACTTGGACAGTGAGGAACGGTGACGGGTGAAGAATCTCAACCCGAGTGTGGTGAGAGACTCTGGTGAACACCAACTGTTGGACCTCGTGAGAAAAAGGAAGCACAAAGCAGAAATCCAGTCCATCTCAGGTGCAACCAGACAATAAATCAGCGGACGAGCCTGCAGCGCCGCAGTGGGACGTCCCCGTTTGTCCAAATATTTGTCCTGCCTCCCTCGCTTCATCTGTCTCTTCATCACCCCACCAAGTCTGCCCTTTCTCACTGTGCCTCCTCTTCATCCTCCTAATTCATTTCCTCTCCACCCTCCTCTTCTCACCTCTAGCCTCGGAGCTTCCATCTGTCTCTGTCTCTTCTGTCCAATCTCCGCTCCTCCGCCAGCTCTCTCCATTTCCTGTCCACCATCCAGCAGCCTGGAAAACACAAACTTTCACAAAGTCCATGTCTCCTGTTTCATCTCTTACATAAGTTATGGTTTGTTTGTTTAAAACAAAAATGAGCAATTCAATGATTTAAAGTTTGAGTATGAACGTCCCGTCTCCAAGAGAAGCTCGCCGGGCGGAGCAGCAGGAGAAGACGGAGTCAGAAGATCCATCAGTCAAAGAGACAAGATTAGTTCCAACAAGGTTACATGGAATATGGCTTTGTTGAAACAATGGACCCTGATTATGTTGCTTGTGGTAAGAAAGTAGTGCCGAGAGGTTTATAAACCGAAGGCGTTTATTATCAGACAAAGGAGCTCGTGGTTACAGAAGACGGTTCGTCCAGAAAGTACACAGCACTTCACTTTCTACACATTTTGTTACGTTAAAACCTGATTGCAAAATGGATTCAACTCATTTTTGTCCTCTATATTCTACACACAACTCCCCATCATGACAACATGGAAAATGTTTTTGCCAGATTTATGCAAATTTGATAAAAAAAAAAAAAAAGTGACACTATTTCTGTCTTCCGAAATGGAACTCAAACACGGTTCTCTGCACCTGACAGCGCCGCATCCTGATGTATTTGCATGCCGATTTCTGCAACCTCCATCCTTCATCTCCTGCACACCTTTGATCTGACGTTCACTATATACATCAACACAAACAGAGGAGTGCGAGCCTTCCTCCTTGTTGTGATCATTCTCTCCACTGTAATTACTTTATCCAGTCATCACAGCAGTGAAGACCGGCTTCCATTAGGAGCCTCATTGATCTGCTGCAGAAACAATAAGCAATAAATTGCATGTGGCGTACACAGTCCATTCAAATAAAGTCAGAGTGAGTCTGCTGAAAAACAAACAGTGGTGCACGGTCAGGGGAAGGGATACGGTGATGCAACAGGACATTACGTCCAGTGTCGCTTTTTAGATTTCCCTTCAGGGACGAGTATTACACATTATACATACATTAACGTTCAAAAACCCCTTCCTTCATCAATACTTTGCTTGCAGTCCTTTCTGATGACAGCAGGTGGCGCTCAGCCCCGCCGGCCCCTAACCAGCAGTGGCTCCGGGCTTCGTCCAGTTTCACTTTCCAAGTTCGTGATTCCTTTTCTCTGCACTGAGCTTGTTTGTACTGCATTTCTAACGAGGTCACGTTTTACAGCAGCACGCCGACATCCTCGAAAAAGTTTATTTGCCAGATGTGTTTACTGGAATGCAAAAGTTGAGAAGACGACAGAAAACCAACAACATTTTCTATACGGGGGAGGGAAGGATGCAGATTTAATTCTCAATAACAACTCCTGAGCAGGTAATTTGGCTAAAGGTATAAATGCTGATGTTAAACTTCCCTCCAAAACACCCTCAGAAACATCTGTTTTGTTTTGCCTGAGCTCACAGACTCATTATTTTTCAAGGCAATCTGACTCTGAAGAGGATAATGATTGTTTTCCGGCTTCTGTCTTCCTTGTCAGTCATCGGCGGCTCGACTCAGACTGTGTTGTGTCGACGGTCCGTGGCAGCGTGTTTCCTTGGTTCTCGGGGTTACGGCGCGGGCGTGTCTGCTGCCTCCACACCATGCCATTAGACAGGCTGCATCAGAGGTGACTACTGTAATTTTCCCCCTGCTTTTCTCTGCCGGCACTCTCCAATGCTCAGCGGCTGAAAATTGCGTTTGGAACACAATGATGTGATGTGACTACTGATGCCCGGACTGCCTGCTGCTTCCCCGAGATGGTCTGAGGTGGACACCGTCCCCTCTTCAAATCTAATGCAGTCTGCAGCAAACTGCACATATGTACACTCTGCTCATGTGGAGACAGAATATTATCGATCAGGCACATTCGTTTCTTTACTTAATTATTAGTACAATGGAGAGAAAAAAGACGAGTATCTTTGCAGTTGGTGAACTGACTGGGGATTTTATTGTCCGTATTTCAGCTAACAAAAGGTTTAATCAATAAAAAAAAGGCATATTTTGAGGTTGTTAAATCTAAAAACAGGTTAAGATCATTAAAAAACGTGTTGTTGATTAGATATATGTTTTGCCTCAGTATATAGCCTACTGTGTTGCACAAGTCTGTTCCGTTAAGCCAACAGATGTACAACTAAACTCATCGTTTCTTTCCTGAGACGGTCAAAATCTCAGATTTCCCACCTCTGTCAACTGAGCGAGTTCAGTTTGATTTCTTATTAATAATGTTGCTGTTATTTGAGAAGCAATAAATGACAGACGTGCAAACGTTGGAAATTTAGGATCTCCATATGGTTTAAGCACTTCTAGCTAATATATTTTATCTGGTAATTCTGTGAGTATTGGTGACATCATCAGTTGCTGCTCCTTCAGCTTCTTCTTTAGCCTTATTAGTCATGTTTGGGAAATGAAATGATCTTTTCAAAACGACACCGATCACCCATCAACATCTGGGTTTCACATCTGTTAGTCTTGCTTTTGATAAAATGACCTCTGGTGCAGCTGTTGTGAGTTTGTGCATTTTAAAAAAAATGTAAATCGTCTGATTTGATATAAGCATATTTTTCATTTATGTAGAGTTTGCATGTTTATCCTTTTATTTATTTTTTAAGGTTCGTTCATTGAGCCAACGCTCACTAGCTTGGTCACTCACATGAATGAATGAATGAATGAATGAAACTTCATTTCAAACATACAAATAAAACATAAAGAAAACAATAACAATAAAAAGAAACATAATGAAGAAAGAAAAGCAGCCGAGCTGATTGATGTGTGGACCGGCGCTGCAGGGCTCTGCAGGGTGCTGCACGGCGCTGCAGCGGCTCTGCAGGGCTCTGCAGGGCGCTGCAGGGCGCTGCAGCAGCTCTGCAGGACGAAGCCCAGGGGCCTGAAGAACCTCCAACTGTTGAGCCGACAAAGACAAAGAGACGAACTGCACCGTTTAAAGTGTTCGTGGGTCTCTGGCAGTTTCTTCTTATGAATATTGTGAAGTATGTTGATGCTAGCTAATGTTGGTGAGATCTGCCAAAGCATGAGTCAGACTTTCTCACGTTCTCTGGAGGATCAGGATTATTTGGTGCAAAAACTACCGCTTGTGTAAACATTAAGAGTGAAAGTGGCTCAAAATGTCCGACGGTGAAAACTCACTTGTGCAGAGGCCCATCAGGTGACACAACGTATTCCTGGTCCAATTCCCTCAACCTTCACGCTGCACGTTTAGAAACACTTGAATCAGCAGCATTGTGGTCAACACGTGGTCGCCTCATGAGGTTCCAGGTTTCACACTGGATCATACGTCACACACATACCAAGTTACCGGAGATAGTTTAATGACTTACATTCACTTCATTCCGACTGACGATGAAGTCCAGTTGCCACTAGTGTGACCAGCTTTACTGGAACCCCGACCTCAGTCTGACCCTCAACCAGTGGGAACATGAATGTGTGTGTAGACATCCTCATCCTCTCACATCCAGGTTGTTCTACGTCAACACAGACACACAAACAAGACCCCATAATAACGAGACCACCAATAATTCAACTCATATCCACAAGCGGACACACTAACATAGTGAAGGTATTTACTCTCTGGCTACACGAGTACCTCTCTGTGCTGCAAAGGATTTTTATACTGCATTTCTGCAGTAACTTGGTTTTTGAGTGTTGGATCAGCTCAGACCGGCAGTGAAGGTCTGGCTCTGAAAGGTACTGACACTTCTTCTCTTCCACAACCAAGCAGGACTTCCGAAGAAGTCGGTCCCGGTCCCGGGTGGGTTCCACACCGCCACCCGGACCACCCGGGCCTCCCGGGCCGCCCGGACCCCCCGGACCGGCACGTGAGTCCCGGCGGCGGCTGCCACAGCTGTGTTTTTCATGCGGCTGCTTGCTTACTAAGCCGGCGTTAATATTGCATGTGGCCATGCGGGGGACTGGAAGTGCTCTCCAGCTGTCACTTAGAGCAAAGCGTCAGCGCCAGGCCTCACCCCGCTCACACTTCACTGAACCTGACGGCCGGCTAAGTGCTCACCTGGACTCTCAGGCCTGTTTGACCCAACAAATCCTTTTCAGTCCCTTCAGCACTTTGCTGCAAATATCCTCGCACTTCAATCATGAAACTTTGGAGAAAGAATCAAGGGCTGATTAAAACTACATGTGAGGCTTTCGGATTTATGAAGTGGGAGACTAGTGCAGATGTTTACATTTTCTATTGCTTGTTTTTCATTTGATGAGATCCGTCCACATGAAGCTGCTGTTCACAGATGTTTCTATCAGTAATTGTTGAACCCAGCTCCCTGAATGTATAAATCAGACAACGCTTGGTTTGGACTTGGTTTGGACTTGGTATGGACTTGGTATGGACTTGGTTTGGACTTGGTTTGGACTTGGTTTGGACTTGGTTTGGACTTGGTATGGACTTGGTTTGGACTTGGCATCAGAGCTGACACTAAATAATAATAATGCTACTCTGCGTTCCGAAGCACCAGCTTCCAGTTGTTGAAACGCCTGCCAGCAGCCGACGCCCACAACCAGAGCGAAGAGCAACAGAACAACGCTGCAGGGGATTGTGGCGGCGCTGGCCACCGCCGGGTTCCCCCACAGAGGCACAGAGGCGGGACGTCGATCAAACATTCTTTTATGAATTCAGCCAAAACACACCCAGCAGACACCAGAGCCTCTTTCAGGCTCTCCTGTGTGGTCCGCCCCCCCGGGAGGCTCCTCCTTTATGGGCAGAGAGCTGAAGCAGCACACCTGATGCCCATCAGGCTTCATCGCCTCCCGACACGGCGACTCACAGGCTTCATTCTGGGAACGCATCATCATTCTAAATGATACGCTTAAAGACGACTAATCGGGCTTTCCAACGGTTTGCAACACGACAACAGTTGATAAAATTAAACTTATTAAAGAGGACAAATAATTGACTGAAATAATGTTTCCAAACGTTTTTGGAGGAGTTTATATAATTACTGAGTTTAGAGTTCTGCAGCATTTTGTTTACTTCACACCAAATATGAAGATCGACAATAATTTTGCTGATATAGATTAACTTAATTTTGCATTCTTGCATTTTCATAACTACAATATGAACACTGGAATTTTTTTTATCATGTTTTTAGTATTTGTTATTAGTATTTGATTATTTCTTTTAGTTTTGGCATATTCACGTATTTTTATATATATAATTGTTTGACCTATTTTTAAAATAGCTCAGAGTCATAATTTTGGAAATGTTTTGATACTTCAATCGTTATAGCTTCTTTCATAAGATGATTAAATATCTTATTGATTAGCCATGTTTGCTTTTTTAACATCTTTAGAACCTGGTTGTACCGTTTTTCTTTAGATTTCTTTTGAAATAGGTATTTTAACCCTCATAGCTTTTTCTTTTCTTTTTTTTAATATATTTGGATACTTAAGCCGTTCTCGCAGCTTCAATTATTGTATAGTAAAAATAAATACATACATTGTTTCATATATTATATTGTTAAAGTAATTAAATTAAAATTAAAACACTTAGATATTTTTCATGAATTTTAATCCTGTTTACTGGCCGGAGCTCTTATTTCAGCCGTCAGCGCTTCGACCCGGCGTTGGACCGCGGCGGCCGGCCGGCCTGGACGATCGTGGCTCACCGGCTCGGGCGCCTCTCCAGATGTGACTGATTGATTTCCCCGCAGGAGCACTTTGATGATGCTGATGAGTGTTTCATCCTAATGGAAAAGGCATTAGAGTAAATATATGCAAATAAAGTCCTCCGTTCTTTCGGCTGCTCGTGGCCCCAGGGTTCCATAAAGAGCCCCAATGTTTTCAGAGAATGACAATGACTCTGCCAGAAACTTACACACTTTACCTTCGCTCTCGTCTCCGCTGCTGATGAGGTGAGCAGAGGTCAGACTTGAGCACCACTGCTTCATGCCACCGAGCGTCGACTGACAATCTGCTGAGACGCTTCCTGGGACGTGACCACTGTTGTACCCAACGCTCACCACGGCCACATGAAGCTTCACGAACCACTGTCTTCATTTTCTGAAGCCACACGATGGCGCTGTCTGTGCAAGAAATATTTGAAAGCGCACTTGAAAACCAGTCTTTTAGCCTTCATCTTAAAACCAAGAGCGCCATCTGGTGGAAGTCAGAGAATGAAGAAGGTGGTTCACAAAGCTTCATGGCGTCTCACTCGGCCTCCTCCTCCACCAGTTCCTCCAGGAATAATCATTCATATGAGCCGTGGAGATTTACTTCAGGCTGAGAGTCTCTCCCCTCTGGAACCATGTTGGACTGAGATACAAACTGGATCATTATCAAATCATTTACTGAGAAATATTCGGCCGGCCAAGATTGGATATTTCACGATCCACATTTGATTAATATGGGTTTGTGTTCTGCAACTGGAAAAGTTTTGATTTTAATAAAGTTTCTGAGATTCTTCCGTCTCACGTAGAATTCACTTTGTCGTCAACAAAATGCAAACAGATTCAGATTCAGATTCAGAAAACCCCTTGCCTGGCGTGTCGGACAGACGCAATCTGTAGGAAGCAGCAGAGACGTTTTTGTCCCCGAGTAGAATTTATCCAAAAAGTTACTCAAATCAACGTAAGAGAGTGAATGGGGATTCCAATGCAACAGCTGCTGTCTGTTGAAGGGGACCGTAGAGGAACAGTAGCAGCACCTCAGTGACGTCTGTTCTCTCTGTGGCTCGGCACCACCAACCCTCTTTGTCCTCGGAGACGACAGGAGACGCTCCGGTCCATGATGGCTGGATTGTCTTCATGCTGGTTCACCGTCATGCTGCAGCGGCTCACCGGTTCACTATGACACAACACAGCCATCAGTCACCTGAACGCCACAAACAACGTGTGCAGGTTCCCTTCTGTCTGCCACCCGAGTGACGCCGGGTCGTCAGCATGCAGCCCCACGTGTTGTCCCGTCACCGGAGACGGACCGCTTCATCACCTCACTGCCAGCAGACATCCAGTCTGTCCTCACTGCCAGCAGACATCCAGTCTGTCCTCACTGCCGCTGACGACCAGCAAACATTTACCTTGTGAACGTGGAATGGAACAATAGCTAACGAGACAGCTCCGTCCTCACGGGGCGGACGCCTTGCATTACATCTTTCCTGGTCTTTGCGTCAGTCAGCACTATGTGAAGGCGTCCGGCCTACATGAGCATCAAGGCAAGGTGGTGGTGAACCGCTGTACGCACTCACTACAGCCCTTTTTCATTGGCTCTCCAGGAGAACTGGCGCTCAAGGTGAGCGTGGTGACGGAGCTGAAAGAGTCACTGACTATGATCAGAGACTGGCCATCGGGACTGTGTCAGCCTGTTGTCAGCCACAATGCATGATGGGAGGAAAGAGGGCGGAGCCTGTGACAGATGCTTCATTCCTGATCCAAGTAGCTTCATCACTTCATGTTTCTTTCTCTTTAAAAGAGTTAATTGGTTAAAAGGACATGTTGTGACTTAATGTGTAAAACCGTTAACTCTCTAATATCGTCTTTAGATGTCGGACTATTTTGATTGGTCCAGGAAACTTCAGGGTTATTTTTTTAATTATTCGACAAAGTGCTCAGTAAAAATGTCCAATCTCTCCTCTACCAAGTAAGAGTTTCAGCATCAGTCCACTGAAACCTCCCGTCACCCTCAAAGGTTTAATAAAGTCTCATCTTTAATGAATGAGAGTCTCAGCCCGTCATGAAGCTGCTGAGAATCCACATCCTCCAGTCCAGTGATGGACGGTCTTCTGTTGCAACCCGAGCCGGGAGACCCGTCCTCACCTGTCCTGCTCCTCGTGAGCTCCACATGCAATCCGACGGGTTATTAAGCCTCAGCTATTACCGAGACTGTTGATGTCTGCAGCAGAGACTCTGGATCTGCATTTCAATTACAATGAAACATGAATTCATGTCATCTTAGATGCATCAAGTGAAGAGTGACTTGTTTGGACAGAATGTCTGGAGTTTATTACTTAGATGTCAATTTTATTGGAAATACACATTCCAATTATTCAATTTAAAACTAAACATCTATAATGTTACCAAATGGAGACAGTGACACACGCAAACACGCACAATGTCTGGTCGGGTCTTAGAAATTCTGTCTGCACTCCTCAACTGATCTAAAATGCAACAGTGAGAGTTTTAGAAGACATTGGAAAAATGAGAACACATTACACCAATCCTTGCATCATTCACCAGTTACCTGAGAGCTTTATGATCAAGATTTGACCGTTTTACACGCAACATTTGAAATACTGATGAGCCCAGTTTCATATCTGACCTTCAAGGCATCCAGCAAAACTTTTTTCTGCGGTCATTCGTTGTCAAATTCACTCTGAAAAGTTGCCAGACTCAATAAATAATGTCAATGCTTACAACAAAAAGCCATCTGATACCAGTTTGCATGCCGTTGGAGACGATGGCAGGTAAATATTGGTGACGCCACATCACCACTTCACCACATTCATGACTCGGGGACATTCAGAGTCACTCATTAACCTCATAATATTCTTGGATGTTGGGAGGAAATTAGAGCACCTGGAGAAAACAAAGTATTGTAGGTGGTGTTGAGGAAGCCATGCACTTCGTTTAGGCCATCTTTTATGAAAATTGACCATCCACATGATGGCTGGACGGCTCACGGCCTGCACTGGTCCACTGCACATATATTGGGAACCATACAGTACACTAACGTCTGTACTTAAAATGATGGCATCTAATTAAAAGTGAAAAACCTTCACCAGTGTGTTTATTGTTCATTTGAGACGTGGAACTTAAGTCTCAGAGTAATCTTTGTGAGCAGCTTCTTCTGCACATTAAACCATGTGAACAGCATGCAGCATCACAGCCGACCTTTAAAATCTGTGGGAAAGTGAGATTGGGCCCCACTGCCCTCAAGAGGGTGATTTAGCAGCCGTCAGTCAGTTTGACGGGCAGTTTGAGATCCGTATGTCGTGCTGTCAGCCCGCTAACTTACCACAAAACATACTTACCTGTCTGGCAGTACATAAGGACGACCTTACCCTGTGTGGTCTGGGCTGAGAACTGCTGTGAAAACAACAAACAACTCTTTCATTCTGCAGCCTGGGTTTATTCCAGTTTTAACATATATCATTATGATAGCAAGGTTTCTGTAGCTGACAGCATTTTACTGACAGCAGCACACCAACAGGAAATGTTCAATGTTCAAAGATATCCAGTGATCATCCTGTTAAAGTTCAACATTTCTCATCAACAGCAGCCAAACACTCTCAGATATCCATTTGTGCTCCAGTGCAAATGCTACAGCAGAGGTCACGTACCCCGCGCTGCTAAAGCAAATACTTTGAATAGTTTTTTTCCAGGTCATCGGTTCGACCGATAATGTGAAATACATCAGAAGAAAAATCTACAACATGAACAGAAACGAAGGATTAGAGATGAGATGAAGCCACAGGAAGAGCTCGTGCCTGCAGTTCAGAGTGTGTGCATCTGGAGAGACATGTTTAGCTCTCTGTCACATGTGGAAGACAGATCGAGGCATTGGGTGCGAGCGCAGCGGCTGCCGTCCTGACAGCTGATTAATGTGGAATCTGCTGAACAGGATGATAAATCTGCATATTAGCAAACTGGCTGTGGCGAACACGCTGTGGCGACGGGCTGCAGCTCCATCACAGATGAGCGGCGAGCCGGTCAGATTCCCCAAGGACGGGGCAACTGTTATGCTGATGATGGAGATGTGGCGCACACATACAGTAAAGTGTGTGTTTGTGTACAGTGGGGGCATGTGTTGGGGTGTGCACAGTGTCAGACGCAGTATTACGGAACAGTAATGAAAGAGAGAGGAGGACCTTACATGTGGTAATGTGCATCCGTCAGCTGAAGGGCTGTTAGGGCTGCAGCTGCTCCATTAGTGGATGGAGGTGAGCAGCAGCAATAAAGAGAAGTCAGCAGTGATCATGAAGGAGGCAGCGCCGTGATGGCGGCCAGGCAATAAGGGCGGCTCAGGAACGCCACAGCTTTGCTGTTTATATGAGGAGTGGAAACCCAGAACTGCAGCATCTGTGACCTGTGATTGGAAGGAGTGCAGCATCCAGACGGCAGTGGCTTTTACTTTAGAGCCCGTCACATTCCTCTCTACGACCTCACACCTCTTCTCTGATTTCTGCTTTCACATCCAAACATCCACCATCACCATGCAGAATCAGAACAGGAAGTCACAATAAGATGTGTCTTGTACTGGTTTCCCTTGACACGTGTTGGATCGTTCCCCCTCTAACAGGTAATGCCAGCTGGGTTTAGAGCATCACGAGGCAGGTTAGTCTTCCCCTCCTGATGATGTGCTGCTGCAGCAGGAATACTGGCCACAGTCCTCAGAGCAGACAGTGTCTGGGCCCAGCTGGATCCCTGGTGCCCTTCAAGGGGTTCCCAGGCCTTGAAACAGGAGCCATGACCAATTCACACAATTTGTTTACAGTCTTTTCATTTACAGAAATACATTTTGTAGATCCCAAGAACTCACTAATTTGTTTAACATCTCTAACAAATGTTGGAAATTGGACCTGCATCATGCCTCATTGAGGATTCAAGTAGATTACAGGATAATCCCAAAGAGGCCATAGTTGCCGACCTGGAGACAAGAGATGAGAGAACCACCATTTCAATGCTGTAGACGGATGGAATTTCTCCTCCATGTTGAGGTATGGTTCCTTTGAGAAGTTCATACTCATACGGAAAATGTTTCATGTGACAAACACGTGTCCACCAACTCTTCTGAACCATACCTGGGACATTTACTCTTCACGTTTTAGAAAACACTCAAAGGCCTTTTTTAATTTGAGAAAGCTTTTGGTTGAATGGATTTGATCCACTTTTATTATGGACATAATGAAATTCTTCTGCTTTGATTTTGTTTGCTGTCATTTAATGTACAACACTTTGTGATTTTTGTCTGTGAAAAGCACTTTATCAATAAACTTTACTTACTATGTGTTATAAATTTGTTTTACTAATAACAAACAGGAGTCAATGTAGGTCCTGTAACATCTCAGTCAGTTAGAATTACACTGGTGGGAAGAAGTGAAAGCAGAGCAAACATGGAATACCCAGAAACCTCGGTGAGGTCGAGCTGGCATGGGGGTGTAGCGTGGTGTTTGGTTTCTGCATGTTTCTTTGTCCCTGTTGGTGCATGTGTGAATGTGACTGTCCCTCTCTGTCGCCCCCTGATGGACTGGAGGGTCCAGGGTGAGACCCGCCTTTTGTCCAATGGCAGCTGGAATTAGCTCTCATCCCTGGGGCTCCTAAAGTACATAAAGGGAGTGTAGAAGGTGGATGATGGATGATGAATGGATGATGGATGGATGATGGATGGACGACAGGCAGACATGAGGAAAACAGAGAAGTGACGTGTGTCCCGCCCAGCAGGAGGTCAGCGATGCAGTGCAGCAGTAATCCAGCAGGCCGGTCCAGTCTGAGCACGTCCAAGTGAAGACTCCCACCTCCACGTGTCCTCCCCCACCGTGTGCATCACCAACAAGACGGGACGCATGCGGTGTCAGAGGTCTAATCTCCCAGCAGCCCCCGCAGGAGGACAAAAATCCCCCAAACAAGCTCGGATCACAACTCAATCCACAGCGAGTCGCGGCTGCAGGCCAGAGCAGAGAGTGGAGTGCCAAGGATGTAAAAGAGCTTCTGTAAACTCCAGGTGCTTTAGAAAGGGGAAAAGTTTGTGTCGCTTCCTTCCCATTGCCTATTAAACTCAACGTTTCCAGCTCCCCAATAAGAATGGCCGAGCAGAGATGGAGGTTTTGGGTTTTTTAATGTACATTCTAACACCACCGACCAACGTGGAAAGAATCTCCTGCACATGTTTAAATGCTGTGTACAGCGGAGCAATGACACAAAGAAAATGGCATTTTGAGGCTTTTGTATGCACAACGTGATAACTGCTCTCCACAGGCTCTCTCCTCTCCTTCTAGAAGAGAACCCAGCTCTCCCATCGACACCTGACAGTTACTGCATGCATGGACATAATAGACATGATGATGAAGGAAGCTGCTGCCATGTCGGCTGCAGCGCCGAATCCTCCGCAGGCCTCTGAGCTCATTCTCCACCCAACAGGTAGGTGCAGCGTACGACGGGGTCTGAACCAAGCCAGGGCTTGTTCTGCTGACTTGCCCTCCCCGCTGCTCTGCAGATAACCCTTTGTTCTGACCTTCTGGTGCAGGCGCCGGGCGTGATACTCCTCTACCGATGGTACAATGAGAAACTTTTTAAACTTTGTAATCTCTGCAATCTGTTCCAGTGTGGCCTGAACTTTATCCCTCTCCAGTAGTCAATAAAGTGAGTGTGAGCATTTCTTCTGGCTCCTGACCTAGATAAATGCTGCAGGCTATTGCTTTGATGGGAAGTTTTACTAATCAGGAATGCTAACACTCCAGCCACACCGTGTAGTCCATATCATGGCAGTGCATGCAGGGATGAATCTCATTATATACAGTTCAGATAATCAGGAGTGGAGATTTCACTCTCATGAGGAAAACCTTCATACAGATTCATTTTTAAGCAGCAATTAAGACCCACGTGTAGCGCGAGTCTGACGGCTGCTGGCCAAATTGCTCCTACAGGGACTAAAGGAGGCTGGTGGAACGAATCAAATTGACTGAAGGGTCAGAAAATCCTATGTATTGAATGTTGTTATCCTAACCCCCTTTTTTAAAACTGTCAGCTTCCTGAATCATCATGCACGTCTGTAAAACGTTTTATGTTAAGTGGTCATGGTGATTGATAAGTTATCCCACCAAGCAGCGGTTATTAGTTGTCCAAAGGACGGCCAGATTAAAAATGTTTAATTAGCCCATACAGGGGCTAACCCTAACCCACTTGGGAACTGTATTGATCTTCTGAGTTTGATCGCGAGGAAAAAGGCTGCTCAGGTTCTAACCCGAACCCTAACCTGAACCCTAGCCCTAACCCGAACCCGAACCCGAACCCTAACCCTAACCTAACCGAACCCTAACCCTAACCCTAACCCGAACCCTAACCTGAACCCTAACCCTAACCCGAACCCAAACCCGAACCTAACCCTAACCTAACCTAACCCGAACCCGAACCCGAACCCTAACCTAACCTAACCCGAACCCTAACCCTAACCAAACCTAACCTGAACCCTAACCTAACCTAACCCTAACCTAACCCAAACCCTAACCCTAACCAAACCTAACCTGAACCCTAACCTAACCTAACCCAAACCGAACCCTAACCTTGCGACTCAGACAGACAGAGAGACCACTGCTGTTTGAGCCAGAGCCGTCATTTTACAGTTGTTTTCACCTTTTTTTCATCTTTTTTTTTTGTTGTTGTTTTTTTTCTTTTCTAAAAGCGTGCCAATCGTGCCTGAAGAAGACCTAGGAGGGTCGAAACGTTGCACGGGGCACGTTTATTTGTTTTTTTTGTGCGGCAACCCGAGTTGGGGAGCTTTTTCTTTTTTTCTTTTGCTTTGAAATAACCTAGTGGGTTTATTGAACGCATAATTATAACAGACCGAGCACGGTTTTTATTTTCATAATATAACTAGACTTTTTTATAATATTGTGTACATACACACAATTCATAATTTTGTTCTTTTCATTTATTTTCAAAAAAAATATATAATAAAAACAAAACAAACATTCTTCTGTGTGTGAGGAGCTGTAAAAAATACAGTTTCCTCTCACAGGATGGGAGACTATGGGGAGTGGACGACAGTACGTTATGGGAGACGTAAAAACAGGGACCCTGGATGGAGGGACAATCGGGGCCCTGGTCCACAATATGGGCGGAGAAAGGATGGGTACCGAGGGAGGGATGGTACATACCCCCGGAGGATGGACAGAGCACCCCCTGGCACCCGTGGATACGGGGGTCGGGGTTCATTCAAAAATCCTAACCCTAACCTAACCTAACCCGAACCTGAACCCGAACCCGAACCCTAACCTAACCTGAACCCGAACCCTAACCTAACCTAACCCGAACCCTAACCCTAACCTAACCTAACCCGAACCCTAACCCTAATCTAACCTAACCCTAACTCTAACCCTAACCCTAGCTTCAAGAAACCAAATCACGAACAACTTTGTGGTTTCTGGAGTTTCTAATCATATTGTTTGTTCTGACCACTGTTTTAATCACACACCCCAACTTCAACCCTAACCCCAACCCTAACCCTAACCCCAACCATAACCCTAACCCTAACCCTAACCCTAACCCCAACCCTAATGCGAACCCTTCTTAGTAGAAAAACATGATAAAAGAAAACTGTTGCTTCTGGTGATGAACAACAGCAGTAAATAGATGCAGGAGAGCAAATGAGTGCAGAGAAATGTCGCTGGTTTCAGTACGTCACCCTGCCCTTAGTATAGTTGACTTTATTTAGCCTGTATTGGAAATAGTCTGGACATTATCAGACGTCATATCTTCAACTATGATGCCAATCAAACAGAGTAATTATGTTGTAAGTTGAATCTTTTCCAATTTTTACATTTGTTGATTTAAAGGTACTTTTTCTCAATTTAACTTTCCAAAATTGTAACAAAAAATGTAAAATAACAGTAAATAATAACCCTGGCTATTATTTCAGTCCCCCAAAATATGTGGAACTGAATCTCACTTCCAAACAAAAGAGAAAACTTTTTTCTGTGGTCTTTGGGTGAGAGTTACAAATCTGATTCCAAAGCACCTGAAATGCTGCAAAGCCTGAAGTGCCCCTGTTAGCACTCTGCTAAGGTGTTCCCCAGGTTTAGATGACAAGCCATCGTCATTTTGTTCCAGCACAAGTTGGGAAAGATGCCTTTTCCCTGACAGATGACGTTGGCCTGCGCAGCAGCAATATGCCTGGTTTGCCTCCACCTGCTCTCCAGTCCTGCGCGCCTCAATGAGCAGAATGTACCGGGTGGGAATGATGAGAACGTAACTGAAATGATCATTATCTAAATAACGCATCTGGACGCACACAGCATTTCAACAGCTGACCGGGGGGACCAACGTTTCAGTTGAGCAGACCCTCGAACAGCAGCAACAGGTTCAGTGCAGCAAGCAGCCAGTGTGTTAAAGCTAAAATACAAACTGCAAGTGGTGATACAGCATCCCGAAAGTAAACAAGCCGTGTCAACAACTCTATTGATGACGTCTTCAGCAGGTTACCTTAACATTGATTCTGACTCCTGTACTTAATTTAGCTGTTGGGAATATGTAAATGGGACTAGATGAATTACTTTAGGAGCGGTTGTTGATACCCAATGTATTATTTGTAGACCAGCTTTTGCTCCAGAGAAAGACTATATACCGTCTGCAGAGGTCAGAAATGTCACAACATGACTGTGAAACAAACAGTGACTGACGCACAAACCCTCACTGGCAGACAAACGCAGCAGCCGTCAAAGGGAAAGACTTCCACACAAACGTTGAAGAGACGTTCCCAGTTTGTGTTTTAGAATAGAAAACATTGTCACGTCGATAAAATGATATGAGGAAAGTCAATCTCAGCCCAGAGACAGCAAACCTTCTGTTTCCCACTGAGTCACTCGGAGGGCTGAGTCATTTAAAAACATCAAGGATTCACTGACTTACAACCAAAACACAAAGAACCACTGTCAAATAGCGACGTGCTTTCCGTTTAGAGCCTCTCAAAGAGGAAACGATCTACTGCTTATTGAACTTTGGTGCGAGTCAGCTGAACCACGACTTTATTGTCTATTGTTCAGTAAAACAGCTCAGTTCGTTGATAAAACATGGCAGCGCAAATTGTGGGAAAACTCTTGCTTCAGGCCTTTGGATTTCAAATGGGATTTGGAGAAATTCAACTTTATTGTCTCATACATTTTAATGCAATTTGTGTTATTATACCCACTCGTAGTTGTTCAATAAATGGTGTTGAATATATTTCTGTTTCATGCTGAGACACAAGTTGTGGCATTGAATAAATTCAAAGCTTATTTGCTTTTTTAATTTTTTTTCCATGCACAGAATTTCCTCTTCGCTCTATTTTGGAAGCACTAAAATAGCAGATCTTGGTCGTATTCTATGACGGTTTGCTGAGGTCTGGTCCCGGTCCCATGTGAACCAGCTCAGACCGAGGCCTCCATGGAGCCGAGGCGGTCTGGGCTGGACTTGTCCACGTTGACCTGCTTTGACTTTCAGAACAGGACCAGTGATTTTTCAGTTTTAATCCTAAACTTCCTTTATGTAAAGATGAGCGGTGGCTGGTTGGGTATGAGCGATGCGACGGTGCAGGTCGTGGCCAGATGATAGTGCGGTAATTTCCCTTCTCAGCAATGATAACTGTGGATCGCTGCCAAAGCACAGGAGGACAGGGCTGATAACAGGTGAACGGTGTGAATATTAAAGCTCCTTTCTTCAGCAGGAAAAATAATGTGAAGGAAAGAAAGAATGAGTTCAGCACATTGACTTTTTTTTCCCCTCCTTGGGTTTTGGCTCTTCCTCATGAGATTTGCCCTTTAACGGAACAAAAATAGCCCATAAATGCTGGTCAAAATGAAACCGGCTGTAATAAATCCTGGCGTTGAAGGACAGAGCTGAAATGTTCTGGTGAAGTAGCAAGGACAGCGGCATGACAATGTGAGTTTCTGAGCTTAATGAGGAGGACGGAGGTGAAGGTGAGGGGTGAGGTCAGGCTCGTCCAGGACAAACCTCACATCGCCTGCAGGGCCGGAGGAGAGCCGGCGTGGAGGCGCAGGAGCAGGGTGGAGAGATAACGACGAGGATGGATGAAAGGAATGACTTGGCAAAAAAAGAGGTTAAGAGATGAAATGAATGATGGGTAAGGGCAGATGACAGAGGTGAGGCATGGCAGGTGAGGAACAAGGAGGAAATGGAAGGAGTGTAGAACGGCCGAATTCTACTGTTATATAGCCACTTCCACATGTATATAATTCAAAAGAATTTATAACCATATTGATTTCTAGCATTTCCTGTATCTGTTGGTATAATTCTGATCCCCTCTGATCTCCAGTAGAACATCGCCGGGGTTACAAGGTGAACAACAGCAGCTTCAGTCTGTGTTCTGCTGACTAAAGTGCTGCGGAAGCTGCAAAGCCGCTGTGAAACATCTGATGCTGAAGTAAAACTAGCAGTGTTATGAATGTTTAATTGAAAGCACTTGCTCCTGCGTCACTAAAACAAGAGAGTTCAGCGCTCACTGCAGGAGGAACTTCACAGAGGATGATTCTACAACTTCTACTGGGTTCACCAGAACTCATGTCTCGTGTTTCTGTGGGAGACGCGTCACGTTTGTTCCTTTGTGTGGACGTGTTCCATTTGTGGACACGCTGTCAGATATTGCTATCAAATGGAGGAGACGGGAACGTTCCAGATCACACAGTTTGTGATCTCTGATATTGTCCTTCCAGTCTGTTTCTGGCAGAAGCAACAGAAAGAGAGAAGATCACAGTGCAGCCTGCTTCTAATTGAGACTTTTTTCTTTTTTACCTCAACAGAAGGAACACATGGTGCTTTCTGTTGAATTCTGCGGCAGATTTCTCCATACCTCCACAACAATACTGCCTGCTGAGAAAGAAATGTGATTGTTGCAGTTGTAATTCATATTTCTGTCGAGGTCAGAGGTCATCAGCAGCAGGATTTTTAGAGACGTGGATAGAAACACAGATCTGCAGAGAAACACATCTGTCACATCCAACACTGGTCCAGGAGGAGTTCACTGTCCACTGGTTTGCACCACAGCATTCATGCAAAAACTAAACATTTTGGTTGTTTTCAACACCGTTATTCTTACGTAATGTTGTACGTGTTTCCCCTCTTGATTTGTTGGCTTTACAAAGCCACTTTAAATACTCCCTCATAGGTCAGTTTGTTGTGTTAACAACTCCTTTTGCTACTTGATGTTGCTTTGTTAACCTCTTTTTAGGCAAAAAAACACTTGTGTTTGTTTTTAATTTTTAATTTTGGGGTAAACATAAACCCTTTTTCAATAACCTCCTGTTTCCTCTGTTTGGTTCCTGATGTGGTCCAGAGATAACAAATATCTAAATAAAGCCATTTGAGGAAAAGACTCACCATCATTTGCGCCTCCTTTCCAAATGCAGTAAAAACATGCGATCATATATGATGTAAGTATTTTCAGACATTACAGTTCAAATGCCCATTATGAGTTAATTCATGAGCATAGATGTTTTGCAGTATTTTGTGTGATGTGTACGTCTTTCACAATCCTCAAGCATCTCATTGGATCAGCTCCTGTAGTGTAGATGTCCGTTACATAACATTTGGAGGTGCTCGAACTTCGGCCTTGGTGTTCACAGTGTCGGCAGAGATTTGCAGCTGCGGATGTTATTTGCAGGAGCCTGGTGTTCCGGCCAAGCCGACACTGACCTTTATGTGCACGCTAATGGCTTTAACGGCCGACATGCAGACCTGCTGTGCTGCTTCTGGCCAGAAAGTGGCTCACCAGCTGTAAACTGGCCTCCAGCACTGCTTCCTGACTTCCTCACATCTGATTGGAGGAGAGTGCTGCTTTCTTGCTGCTGTCAGGAAAAGCAGCTCAGCGTTCTTTATAATTGTATTTGTCCTTATTGCATGAAAAGTCTGAGCTGCTCTGCTTGTAGGGCTTGTCCAGTTGTGCCCCGTATTACTGGCATTTTTGTGTTAAATACTTTAGCTGGTGTAAAATGGCCTTGAATTTATTTTAACTCTCCTGTCGTGAAGTTATCTGAGCCTTTTATTTTGTCTTTTGGCAAAGGAAATAGATTCACACTAGTTTTGTCAAATTGTTTGAACAGTGATTCCAAATCTTTTTCTTGAAGGACCCAAATTTTTAATATTTTATACCTTCACAATACCCCACCACATGGTGCACCATTAAAAAGAAAAGTTGAAGGAACCACATAACACACTGTGATGGTGAAATAGTGTGTTTGTTGTCTCCAGGAGCAGAGAGTTCCTTTTCTCAGAGGATGAACTCTTTGGGTTTCTTATGGACTGGTGCTGCTTCCACAGTTCACAACCTCATCCAATGAATGTTTGGCGCCCCATCGTGGGGGTCAGGCCCCCCCCTGGTTGGTAATCACAGGTTCGATTCAAAAACCTTTAGGACATTAGTCCATGTCCAAGCTTAAAATCAAACAATGTCTCATCATAACTGTGAGAAACTGGACTTTACCTCCTGACACTTTACTCTGTAAACACAACGACAGGGGAAGAATAGCATTTATCAGCAATCTGAAGCAGCAAACAGGTGATGTTCGTTTCTCCATGGATAAATAATTGTTCTTTCCAAACTACATTTTGTAGCCAATCAAGGGATTCCACCAGGCCATCATTTCCTAAAGTTTGCATCCCGTCATTAATTAGATGACTGCAGACGATCATTGCTGAATCTCTGCAACAATAGATGAGGCACTTAATGTACAAAGCATTTAATTAAGAATGTGAGAGGATGGCAACTAAAGAGCCGATGTAGTCAGACATCGTAGAGCCGTCAGTGGCTGAGCTGCAAAAGGATGAAGTACACATACATGTAAAGAAGGAAGTGAGGAAGAAGTCATTGTTCATCCTGAAACAATCCGCTTCCTCCAAATCACCTGCATATGACTTGTGACCCATGAATACAAACGCTTCGTAATTGCCTGAAATTTATGTTATTTTTGTGCATGACTGAGCCAAACACATCAGTCTGCTTTCCATTGTCAAGGTTGTGCTCACCTCTGTGGAGGGGGGGGGGTTGACAGGGCTAATGCAGCAGTGCTCCTGTCATTAGATTCCTTCCCCCGAATGGCAGTAAAGATCGTCTCTGAGTGGAATGCAAACCTTGTGCCGAACGGTGGATCCATCAATTTAATGACTGTGTTTATAGGACAGTTAGTGAATATCAAGATGACGGTTGAAGCCACAGCTGCCCCTAACTGTGGGGCCGCTTGCTGAATGGGGATTAACTTCAATAGGATGCAATCAACTCCCTTTCCATCTAGTCTTCCCACCCTCTTACGCCTATATCTCCACCCCCCCCCCCCCCACCATTCCTGCTTCATCCCTGTCTTTATTTGCTTTGTGTTTTCTTTCTCTGACTCTCCTCCACAGCCTCCTCCTCTCCCCTCCCTCTGGCCACACTTTCTTCCTCCCACTCCGAGCGCTCCCCTCGTTTCCCTGCACTTCTATCTTCGTGAAGCTTTGTGTCGACATTGTTAGTATCGACTGACAGAGCTAGAAAAGTGAATTCTTCGGTTAGTTTCTTCAGGACCTGACTCGGCGTTGTGTTTGTGCTCCTCTGAATGTGCATGGCAGCAGTTTGGACGTGGTGTGTGGATGATGCAACTGGGCACCGCTTGAAAGGCTGTGTTTGCAGGGAGCAGACAGGCGTGGGATTGCAGTGAACATTCTCATCTCGTGCCGACAAGTTAACCTCATTATAGGCCAAGAATCATATGTTTGGAGTATTTTAACTACTGACTGTACGATGTCCTTGAGTGCTTAGAAAGGCGCCTTGAAATAAAATGTATTATTATTAATAATAGAACATTATCACCCAGCTACCAAATACATTGAGGCACTCAGATACTTGTCAGTAAACAATATTATACAGGACTGTTTTGGCACAGCTTGTCACAGACCAGGAAGACACCCAAGAGCAGAGTCAGAGGGAATCAGTTGAAAAGTGAGCTTTATTTCAAAGTCACACAGGCCCAGATGAGTCCGGGGGGGGGGGGGGGGGGGGGGGGGATCCGAGCAGAAGTCCCAGAAATGAGCTGAGGTTCCAAAATACAAAAGTAAGCAGACCAGGGAAACACTGAAGACGTGACACGTCGAGACACAACGACAACCTGACAGCACACCTATGACGAGAGGAGAAACACCGGTAAGGTGCTTTATACAATCAGACACATGGAGGGAGGACATACAGGAAGGACAAGTGAGACAAGACGGAGACCAAAGTCAAGTGCAAAATAAAACAAGATGGGCAAAAACACAGACAAGACAGAGACAGACCGGGAGTACTCACACATGTAGTATAAAGACACTGGCAGGAAGCAGTAATGCTCACACTCACATAGATGTTGACCTCAAATGTATGGTTTCGGGAAAAAGACTTGAGGCTGTCTAGCAGCCTTGATCCGGACCTCGTCCCCTGATCAGCCTGCGTGAGCTTTAGGTCTTGATGAGACGAACAAGTGAGTTGTGATTGGATCTCTCTATGACATTCCTACGGCCGTGGTGGTCATTGGTCACTTTAGTGATTGTAGGGGGCGCTGTCTGTGCAAGAAAGATTTGAAAGCACACTTCAAAACCTGTTTTTTTTTAGCCTTCATCTTAAAACCAAGAGCGCCATCTGGTGGAAGTCAGAGAATAAAGAACGTGGTTCACAAAGCTTCGTGATGCTTCATTTGGCCGTCGGTGACCAGGCGCCTGGAGAGAGACGCCTGGATCACATCCAAGGCAGGAAGAACAGCAGCCGAGCCCAGAACCAATACTTTTCACCTCTACTCAAGTATAAATACCGTCACTCTCTTCTACCATCTTGGAATTTTGACTTTGTTGGATTCTGTGGTTGCACCTCCGTCCTGCTCTTTACCATCGAGTGACGGCTAACCGGAAACTGAAACTGAAACTGAAACTGAAACTGAAACTGAAACAATTTCTTGTTATGTACGAGGACGTACTCCACTGGGGTTTGTCCAACCTTGTACGATGTGTAACTACTTATCTGCTATCCAGTCGGTGTTCAAGGTCCTCGGTCCTTCCTACTCTACTGCTCAACATTTCCATCTCTGAAAGGTCAAAATCCACCAAAATGTAAAAGCAGATCCAGAAGTACAATAAGATTGTCGTTAGCATTTCCATTCTAAACAATGGGGGAGATAAAGGAGAGGAATGAGCTGGACTGAGCTTGGAAAGGTTTCACACCTTTGCTGTTTGGCCACTTCCAGCCAACCAGAGTTCACTTCATCAAAACGTCCACTTGGTTTGTGCAGGAGGGAAAGTTCACCTGCCCTCTGGTACAAACCCAGCATACAAACTCCAGTCCTCATGGAAATGTGGATCTCGGTTCTATTACAGGTGAACTCTGGTGCAGTTTGTTGACAGTGTAAAATGCTGGCGGATTATCGGGTGGAGCAAATACAGGAAGTGAACCAAAGAGAGTGGCGTGAAGCGTGTGGGAGCATTTTGAGTAGAACAACACATCCGCCAGCTGGAGGCGGAGGAAGCTGAGGATAACAAGCAATAAGTCAGGAACTTGTCTGGTGGGCAGACCTGAACTTCATCACAACATGATATCTGAAGGGTTAACAAACTTTGTGCTGCATCACTTAGACGAAGCTTCATCTTCAACATGCTTCAACAAGACAAACATCCATTACTGAATGAAACGGTCCGCAGGGCCCTGTGGCCATGAACATGTATGGCCAAGGTCTGTTGTAATGAACAGCATGAACTGATGGGGAAAGGAGAGAAATGTCTGCAGTGACTAAGTCCAGATGTGATTCATTTGCTTTGAGAAGCCAAAGCACAGTGGACACACACTAGTCTAACCCAATGGTGGAGCTCAGGGAAGACAGTTAGTGTTTTCACGATTTGTATTGTGGTTGTTGGAGTTACACAAGCTCACATGGCATTAACAGAAGGTTAGCTGTGATTCACCAAGACCCTATGAAGCCGGATTATTGAATTTCTTGGGCAGGGAAGCAAAATACGGTTGTAAATATGGAACCGATTGAGGCTAAAACCTCCAAACAGGTTTCCTCTGCCTTTCTCAATAGAGCTGCCATTTCTGTTGAAATGTGGACCTTTATGTCTCCACATGAGTGCAACTGTTCCTAAAAGAGTCAATAAACAGCCGGAATCATTCGTTTTTCTGTGCTGGTCCATACATTTGTTCAGCAGTTGTTTAGTTTCACCAATTTAAAGGTCATTGCACAATTGGCTTGGGAAATGGTGATGTGGTCTGGATTCTGCCTGAGACACCTCCTACCTGCCAGGTGAGAACATGGTGGCAGGAACATAGTGTTAGTCAATAAAACCTCACAGTCTTTGGAATGACTGCTAATCTTACACGTGAGAAAGGTTGGTCTGCATAGACTTGAGATTCTCCGCAGGTTGTTTATTCTCACAAACTGAGAGGGGAAAAGCAGAATCCCAAATGGAAGTTCAACAGGAGCATAAACACATAATTCCTGAATGTCTGTCCAGTCTGATCAGAGTCCCTGCTGCGACTCAGTGTGACGTCATCACTGCAGAGGCAGGGGGCACTTTTCTGGATCGTTTCAAATAATTACAGGCTTTTTTTAATCTGATGAAAAGTACCTAAAAATACCAGACTTCAACCATGTTTTATTGGTATTTACGTCATAATTTTGCTTTATAGACAACTTAATCTTCTATCACCAAACATCTGAATTTGCTTCGTACTTTATGTTAATCACAACAGTCAGTCTTTCATAATACTCTCCAGGCCTTCATGTTGAACATTTCCACAGAGCTAATTCACCAAATACACACATGTGAAGATCAAAGATATTCATCTTTAATTGGTTGGCTTGTATTTCATTCTTAAAAATGAACCACTCTCATTTGGGCCTCTTTGATTTGTGGACAGGCTTTCCTCCCTGAGAGACCGGCTGCAGAGAAGTTCCACTACACTGAATAACAAATTAGTCCAAATGGTTGTTGTGGCCCCAAATTACAGTTATTAAGTCCAAGATGAGACTCTCCATCACTAATCTGACAAGCAGCAGGAGAAGATGTAATGAATAATGTGATTCATCATGTGGGATGCTGTTCACAGCCCTGTGGCTCCTGGTACTAGAACAAAATTATGATAAAATCAGAATCAAGGCCAGAATCCAGAAAAAGGCTGATGGGGGAAGATGTCTACTGAGGAAAGGTTTTTATTGCCTATATTCAATTCGTATAGTTTTGCTTAAACCACCCGAAATCTCCCTTAAATCATTGAGTAGATGAGAAGAAAGACTCCCCTGTCATCTGAAGAGAACAGGCAGCAAGCAAGGAAATACAAGATCAGCACAGAAATACATTTAGCTTGAACTAACAGAATCACTTTATTGATCCTTGGGGGACATTCTTTATTCTATATTACACCTTTATACTGATGCAGGCCAATGCACATCAATAAACCTTTGTTTATCAAGTAAATTCTTCCACTTTTGGATAATTTTCCTTCAGAGCCAAGTGCCTGAATGGAATAAGAGACTGTCGCACGAGGAGAGATGCTGGATGTTGTTCTGCTCCCCCCCCCCCCCCCCCCCAGAAAGAAAAGGTAGAAAGCAGGAGGTCTCACTGGGACGGTGGAGAGACGGAGGCGAGGCCACAGAGAGAAAGCAAGGCGAGAGCGCCAGGCGGAGGGATAAAGGCCACATCCTTGAGCCCTGCTTCTCCGCCCATATGAATTATACATCCAGAATTCATAATGCATGATCAAAGTTATGAGACTCATCCTGCTTGTCACTGCTCCTTACTTTTATTTATCTGGTTGGGTGAAGATGCAACTCTGCCGCTGCCTCACTTTGAGTTGTGCGCTTTACTGACTCAGGTTTGACGTTGTAGATTGTATTATTATATATTTGCCGGAAGGTCAAGAGATAGCCTCGCTAGGAATTCAATGAAACATGTACCATACTTAATGTATTAAATAAATAAAACCAAGCTGAAGCATTATAAAGTAAAACTCAGTTGAGATGTCTTGACCTTTTCACATTTGAACCATGGAGTTTGGGGTCGTGAGGTTTACGGTTTCTCTTTGTCGTACAGAAGACAGCCACTAGGGGGCAATCAGGATGACGTGGCTTTACCTATAAGAGCAGCTCATTATTCAATTTGAATTGTAACTCATTGATAAATAAGCTTGATTACAGGAGATTGTTTTGTTTTGGCCCCTACAGCTGCAGATCAGAGGCAATAACATCGTTTCGTCGTAGCGCCGCGGTGGCGCTGGCTGGCGTGGACAGTACATGTGGACATCTGGGACATGACAAACGGGGACATCAGGCAATGCCTGGGAAGAGTTAAAGACTCTGAACTCTGTCAAGAAGCTCCAGTTGAGCAGGAAGGGACTTCCAGGAGAATCGCAGCAAAAGTACTGGTCAGGCCGCCGAGCGCCGGAGCCGTGGACCTGAAGGCAGGAGTCGTGGTGTGTTCAGGAGCAGGTGAGACAGTGGGACAACGTGGGCTCAGTGTTGAGAAGACAAAGCTGTCCTCTGCTTGCCTGTCGGTCTGGGAGAGACTGGAGGTTCGTCCAGAAAAGCTGAAGTAAGCGGAGATGTGGGGTTCTTGGACTCAACACTGAACTATGACCTTACCTCTACGTGGGCTACTTTAACATGTAGCAGTGTGGCAAACTATTATTTTTTACAGTTCCTGATTTGGAAAGAAAAATAAGTATGTTTGTTTTTTTACGTTGCTTTTTTTCCCCCCCTTTCCCTGGATCCTGAGGAAGGATTACTGATGAGGCGCCTTGATGGCTTTGGCTTGTTTTCATTCAGCTCGTAGCCGGCGGCCCACTGAGCTCGTTGCTGCACTGACAGATTATGAAGAAGTGATTTACACATGGATTTCACATTTTTAGTAGCTTTGCCCGTAATGCTGCTGCTGGCTAATAGAACTAACAATGCAGTGCTGCTGTTTGTTGTCACTGCTTTACAGCAGCAACATGCCACCCAGTGGGAGCGACGCAGTGGCTTTCACTATTATGTACGTTACAGTCGTACTCATGGAAAAACACTTGACCTTATTCTACAGAGGGTACAGCAATTCTGTACCAAGACAAATAAGAAACATCTTTAGACTTTACTTGCTTTTCAGATTGAGATAAAACAATTGCAACATCAAAGATTAGTACTAAAATATGTAAAATGCAGAAGGTCTACCCACTTTTAATAAAATAAGCCAAACGTTTTATTTCCCAGCCGACTCATCGGTCAGCTCCGGCCTCCCAGCAGGGGTCAGGTACAAACACTTTTGATTTCCATTCAGTCTCACTAAATATATAATAATATAATAATATAATATTGAATGAAGACTGTCAATGAATAAGAGGTAAGCCATTATGTGGGGATTTATAGAAAAATGTATGTGGTCCTTGTAACGTTCCTTGTGTCTTAGACCACGAGACTTTGACTTAAATCTCCTGGAGTTCCAGAATATCTTCTAATCAAACATGCCAACATCGTCTCAGACCACCGAAAACATCCAGGTCATTGGATTAGAATGGGAAGAGCATTTCACACATGTTCATATCTATTGCACATTTTTACTAAGTGCATTGTGAAGTACCGGAAATATTGGTTGAAAATAAAGCCATTTAAAGTTGAACCTGTTAAAAAGCCTGAAGCTTCTCAAAACACAAGGATCGTAGAGTTTATAAGATGTTTTCTCATTTAGCGCCCAGAGGATGGATTGATGAGTAACGCCAGTGAAGAGGTGTGGTCCCGGACGAGCATTTCACTTCTGGAGCTTGTTTCTGCATTAAGCTTCTTTCTCTCACTGAAACAAAGTTCACACAGAAGTTCTTTCTATTGAGGACAAACTCCATTTATCAGCTCTATATGTTTGTGTGTGATGTAATACTTATTATACAGACATTGTGAGTCTCTGTCGAATGTTCGTTTGTTTTCTAACCAGTTTTTAGGAAAACCCTGCGTCACACTGAAACACTGGCTCTTTATTATTAATAATAATAATAATAATAACTTTATTTATATAGCACTTTTCAGAACAGTTTCTCAAAACTGCCAAGATTTGACCAATCGTACGTTGTGAGCCCCTACAATCACACTGAGCACTTGTGCACCATATAATCACGGCAAGGCGTGGCGTGCAGGCCACGTCCTTACACCTTGCCTTGACGTACCCCCTCCGTGCTCTCGCCACTCCCTCCCCACGTTTTCAGAAAAAAAACATGGCGGCCGTCCTCCTCATAAAACGTAGGGACTAACAACATGCAGGGTGGGTAGGGACTGATTTGAACAAAGAGTCCAAACCAATAAAACTTCAGATTTTCAGTTTCCAGTGACGTCCAACACCAACGTACATGTTGTCACAAGGAAAGCTGGGATTTCCAGCTGATGACTCTTCACACATGTCAGCATCCTGCACTTCATGAAGCCATCTTGATTTATTTGCGAACACAGAATTGATTTTGTACTGAAAAAGTGACCCAACATGCGTCTCCACAGCACGTCTTCCTCACAGGTGGATCTCAGTGGCTCTAATCTGGTCGCGCTCCATTAGTCCCGCATGGCTCTCACTCTGTGTCATCTGGTCATGGCTCGTGAGGGCCGGGTGATTCTCCTTCAGTGTAATTTGGGATTATGGCTGTAAAGCTCCTGTGGTGGGGATCAGAGGCGGATAAACGCCTGTGACTTTCCCTTCACGCTGCTTCTCCCCTGAACCGTTCAGCCCGGTGTTTGCAGAGCCAATAATGTCCTGTACTCCACAGACAGAGAATCACAAAACCTATTTTCTTTCATTTTTCAGAGCGAGATTTGAAAAAAAAAGAAAAAAAGAATCACAGTCAAGGAATGTATTTGTCGTCTGATTGAGCATCGCATTCCGCATGGGGAGATTTTTCATTTCTTTCTGATCCCTCCTCCTGTTTCATCCCTTCTAGCTATGCAAGCATGTGTTTCTTTTAGGTTTTACAGAATTGCGTGTTCCATCCCCTTTTCCTGACACGGTCCAAGATGCTTGGCATTGTTTTTGTTACTGAGAGGTTTGGGAAGACCTCGGAGCACTTTACCTATGATTGAGCGCCGCATCACAGACTCTGATATGTATTTCTTTGTTTCAGAAAGTGTCTCTGTGGCCAAATCCCTCCGACTGCCTCCAACAGCCTCCAGGCTCATCAGCATGGCAGCTCTCACTTCTCACTTCTCCTCGTCCCAAACCGAAGGGAGAAAAATGCTCTTTCCACGGCTCTCGCCATGGATGAACACATGTAAATACACCTCATTTGAAATGTTCAGTATATAATGGCTCCTCTGAGCACTCGGCTCTCGCTTCCACCAAAACATCAGTTGTGATTCTCCTCCTGGCCTCTCAACACGCCGATGTTTTCCTACACTTTGGGCCTTTCCTCCTCTAGAACATCTGGATTGTGCCTTTCTGTGCCAGACAATATAGTGAATCTCTGACGTCACCTCTTGCCCATACTTGTGACTTGATCAATTTGAGAAATGACACAAATGGAAGAAGTCCTTTGAGGCCAAATTATTTCAGATGTTTTCACAGCACATGCTCCTGCATTGACTTGAGGGACGTAAAGACCCATGAGAGACGAGACGCAGTGACAAAGTGCTCTTATCAAATGTTTCCACCGCTGACAGAACGTTACGGAGCCGTCGGGCGAAGAGGAACCAGAGTCCGGAAAGTAGGTTAAAAAGCAGGCGGGACTTAGAGCTCCACAGATGTGTGACATCACGACAGTGGTCTCAGTGGGGGGCGGGTCTGGACCTTATGAATCCTCTGTTGTTCTTTACATCCTCCGCTTTGCACCCCTTGTTTACTAAAATTGTATTTTTTGCAGCCACAGAGCTGCAGCTGTTGCTTCCAAGAGAGCGAACGCCGGCTCCGGTGACGGCGCCACTTCAAGACCACCACCGTCGTCCTCGTCCCCAAGAAGAGTCCCTCACTTGCCTGAATGACGACCGGCCAGTAGAACTCGCTCCAACCATTAAAGTGCTTTGAGAGGGTGGTGCTGACCCACATTCAGAGCAGCATAGCGACACTCTGGACCCCCTGCAGGACGCCCACCGTCCCAACAGGTCCACAGGTCCACATGTCCACAGGTCCACCACCTCCCACACACAGCCTGAGACTGCTTCATGCCTCGGAGCGCAGGTAACACCGACAGTTTAAATGACTGTGAGAAGACTTGCTTCTCCACTCGACTGGAGAATCACCCAGATTGAGGAAAATATTAAGCAAGTCGGAGTTTTGAATGCCGTTTCAAGACAGAAATCTATTCCGCCGTTACCTCAACAAATGTTATTCAGAGATGAAATCCAGAAAGTTCAACAGGAAAGTTCATTCTAAACACGAACAAGTTGATTAAAGATTGTTTGTGTTTCTCGTGTGTCTGGTCAATTTGGAATCTCTAGGTAGAGACATGGGAAAGTAAAGTAATGAGTAGTGAAGATACTTTTTTAAAGCAGACTTCACACTGGACGACATCTTCCACTGGATTGGAGCTTCAGCTGATCCACATGAGGAAACTGGAGCTGCAGCCAGGGAGGCGGTCCTCGCCTTCCACAGCCACAGCAAAACAACTCCACGATAATTAGCCTGCTAATGGAAGCCTGTGTGTGTGTGAGTGTGTGTGTGTGTGAGTGTGTGTGTGAGTGTGTGTGTGTGTGTGTGTGTGTGCAGCTGGAAAACAAAGATTAACATCCCATCTGAATGACCCAGTGTGGAAATGTCAATGCGATAATGGAGAGCGTGACTCCTACACACAAACATCACACGTAACGATCGACTGAACCAGGACCAGTGTTTTCTACCTTCCTCTTCTTATTGGACGTCGTCAGTTGGAACAAATAAACATAAAAGACCACATTTAAGTAATTGCAGCTGGAAGTTTCTCACAATGTGGAAAACAAACGTAATGTAGCAACATAAAAGAATAGGATAAGAGAAATGAAGGTAATTGTGTTTACAGTTGGAACCAATGGGTTTTATCAGCTTGGATGAGTTCCAGCTCATCTTTACACTATATTGGATAAAGTGGTGAAGAAGAAAGATCACTTTTTTTTCACATCTTGTAGATTGTGTAGAGTGACGGCTGCAGTGGTAAATGTCTTAGTGGGGCTCGTTATTATTATTCTGTCTCAGCCAATGTTAACTTCATTTAAATAGAGTGTGTCTACAAACCACATTACAACAATATTGCCTTTTTTCTTTTTTAGATGGAGAGAGGCTCCAAGGTGTGACAATTATCGGAATCTTAAACAGCAAATATTTAGAGCACTTATTAAGACTATCCTATTAACATACTTGTAAACAAATAGAAGCAGAAGCTTTGTTAGTCCCTTTTAGAAAATAAATGTGTTTTGGTGCTGCTTTACTGGAAATGACAGTTAGTCTGAGTTTAGGGAAAACTAAAGGTATATATAAGTCCGAGTCAAATACCAAGGAGTCCAAGTCAAGTCCGACACGACAAACAAACATCTTGAGTCCAGACTCCAGTACTACAGCCCTGCCCATTGTAGTGATGTATTGTATTGTATTTCTATTGTTATAATACTAAAATTGTAAATTTGCAGTTTTGCACATTAGTCTGGCACATTTACAATTTGTCCACAATTTGTATATGATTGTTCACTAACTTGTAATGTCCCGATCAAATAAATAAACATTATATTACCCGTGAAGATTACAGTGTATACACATCAATGTGACTTTCAACAAGGAGAATTGAGGAATAGAAACGATCCCAAAATGTCCCGGAAGAGAAAAAGTGATGCAGATGAAAGGATGTTTGATGAAAGACGGGAAGCAGAATGATGTTTGTGCTTCGAGGAACAAAAGCAGTTTGTCTTCACTGCTCTGAGGGCGTCGACGTGTCCAAGAGACAATACAAGTCCACATTTTGACATTGAACTTCCTCCACAGTGGTTCAGTAGGTGCCGGCTGACGGAGCCGCTCTGCTCCACCCACCACGGCGGAGCTCCACCCACCACCTGCACATGTAAACAGCACAGAGTGATGCAGAAGGAGCTTGGACGTCGGCGTCGCTCTGCTGTCGGCCAGAAGACGCTGCAGCTTGTGTGGAAACCAAACAGCCAAGTACAAATGTGTTTGATGTAATCTCTCACTGCTTCAGGGTCGCGCCAAGGAGGACGGGGGCGTTAATCTGATTGGCTGCCAATCTGCTGAGTCATTGTGGCGAGCGGCGGTCGGAGGCGCCGACAGAGGTCAGGGATTGGTTATGCAGCTGGTGACTTCCTGCTGAGTGGGAAGGTTTTCTCACTGGATGTTCACAAGAAGTCGTCCGGACGGCTCTGGAAGCTGCAAACGCTTCATCAAACTAAAACATCAACGACGAAGGTTTTGCTGTGTGACAATATAGAGTGAAGAAATGAAACGTAACTCTTGTTCATGAACGTCAGTCGACCAAGCAGAAGATCCAAGTGAATCACTGAAAGACCCAGTAGAACACGATGACTGGAAGACCCTTGGACCTGCAAGCTAGTTAGCTTCATTCTCCACACATAGATGTGTTGTCCTCTGAACTAATGCGTCGTGGCGGCCACATGAAGCTTCATGAACCAGTCTGCATTTTCTGAAGCCACAAGATGACGCCGTCTGAGCAAGAAGTATTGCAAAACTTTTGAAGTGCGCTTCTTTTGGCCTTCATCTTAAAACCAAGAGCGCCATCTGGTGGAAGTCAGAGAATATGGAAAGTGGTTCACAAAGCTTCATGATGCTTCATTTGGTCGTCACTACTGAACACGTCACTCCAAACGTGGCGGCTCGGACAAAAACTCTCTTTTATTATGGAACAGTTCAGTGGAATGTATTTCTGAAAGCACAGGAGGGGGCGTGGCCTGTCGTGAGGGGGCGTGGCTTATCCTCGGAGTGTGAACAGTCCAGCACAAAAAACCTTTTTGTTCCTCAGACGTCACTGCTGAATTGTCTTCTTGTTCTGACGGCTTCATGAAGAGAATCTGCGCCTTTATGTCGGTTCAGAAGAATCAATGTGACCACAAAACTACTTCATGGGAGAGTTAGATTCATTTCAGTGTTCTGCTATATGGGCTTTAAACTATTGCCAATTCAGATGCAAGATGAAGCCCAATTTGATTTACTATTGTTTACGTGCAAAGGCATAAATTAATTTCATTATCTTTTACCAAATAAAGTTGGACAATTTCTTGAATCGGTAAACGACCAATTCTCTTGCTTTTGTGTGCTGGTGACAACGGACATGTCCACCAGTGTTCCCATTACTGTGATGGTCTCTGTGAGTCAGACATCACAGAGGATCCCAGACCTTTAGAGAGGTTAACGCTGTGAAATGACGTGTTTAGCAGCCGTGTTGTGCTCTTTGGACCGGGTTCCTGCCGGGGTTCCTTCACGCTGGGAATGAAGAAGCAGACAAGGTAAAAGTTGTGAATACTTTATTTTCTTTAAACTTGTGCATCAACTTCAAAGGGTAAACTGTGTGCACTTTGCAATTTGTTTTCACAACAAGTTCAAAATTAGTTAAGTGTTCTTTATTTTATTGATTCATTTTTTTTAAATACATCTTTTCCTTTTTAAAACCATTTACACACAATTGCTCAGCACTGAATTCTAGCAGTCTATCAGTAATCAGGGGTGTAGAATGATAAGCATCACCAGAAATCTCCCGCCCGACGTCTGTGTGTGTGTGTGTGTGTGTGTGTGTGTGTGTACTTAATATATTTTGCTCAAACCAACTCTTCTTCCATGTGAAGTAAAAATATCTTTCTTTAAATATGATTCCTTTACATGATAAAAATAGTTTCTTTTTTCGTCTTGTCCATGTCGTCAGAACGTTTCTGCCTCAGCTGGAGACCAGAGTGCTAATCGATTCTGTTCTGTGGAGGATGCGTACGTTCCGCAGTCTTGGGGATGTGTGTGTGTGTGTGTGTGCGTGTGCGTGTGTGTGTGTGCTCTGTGTGGTGTCATAGGAAAGCCTTCAGGACGATCAGAACCACCACTCAGCCATGGATGATGCTCCTCAAAGGTGTTTTGTGTTGATAAAAATCATTACAAAATTTTGATTCTCTTCGTACAAAAACACATTTTTATAGAAATTGCATTTGCACAAGTAAATGTGGAGCTTTGTTGCCAACAAAGGAAAAGAAAGCCACGGAGATACGGAATGAAATGGGAGATTGGACACCGAGCGGATGGCCAAACCAACAGTGTGAACCCATACAGAGCTGAAGTGAGGTGTATTCACCGCAGGAGTGAACATCCAGTCCATAGAGATATAAATAAGAACTTTCATAAATAAAAACAATAAATACTTTGAATAAATAGAGATTGTGTGTGAATTTAGACTCGGTGAGCTGTGGCCACGCGGCTTCCTCCATTTGAGGCTTTTTCAGACAGCGAGTGTTGGTCTTCCTTGCCGCCAGTGCCAACATGGCGGCGGCCGCTCGGGTGGAGGCGCAGCGTCGGGCCATGGCGGCCACTGACTGACGACGGCAACCGCAGACATCACAGAGAGCGAGCTGATGCAGGTTAACGGTCCTCAGTCACTGACTTGGGAATACCTGCCGTTTGTCCCACGGGCTTGTGAAGGACCGGGAGTCCAGAAACCGCCGACTCAGCAGTCCAGACTGGACTCCAGCGTCACTGACATGCACTTCCTGTCTGTGGAGCTGCATGTCAACAAGCTGCTCTGCAGCGTCTTCTCAAAGCAACTGAACCAGCTTTACTCAACTGGATCATTCATACACATATCGTACTTCTACTACCCTGTCCACTCTATCAAATAAACAAAGAACATCTTCCAAGACATTTGACCAAGTCCAGCTGATGTGATTGGATAGTTTTGAGATCAAAGAGAAATGTCAGTGTATCTGCTGGAGGTTGCTGCTCACGGTCTGGACGACGGAGCAGATCATTAGTGTTGCTCTGCAGCGGTTCAGGCCGCGGCCACATGTCGAAGCTTCCTGCATCCAGACTCCAGCTTGAAGAACTGCCAAGTGGAAACGTGGCTAGCAGAAAGACAGGCAGCTAAAGGTGGTCCACATAGACTGACTGAGGTTTATTACCTGAACATGGTGAATTATTCAGAGTTCTGGGGGACTTGCTGTGTGTATTTATATCTGGACTCAGCTTTCTAAGCATAATGCAATTTGCCTGCATGGTTTTGGGAGTGTTCATCAGAAAAAAACTGCATTTTTGTTTTAATTCAATTTTTTAAAAACTATTCTGATAATAGGGGGGTGTTAACTTAACTTAACGTTAACGCCATGTTTGTATGCTGCACTGAGAGAAAACAAGTCATTGAAAACTGAGTTCCTGTCACTGCTGTGTTCTAACCACAGAACCATGTTGTTGTTTTTCATCCCACTGATGAAAAAGAAGTGGAGATTGACCGACTGATTGCAGGACACATCAACCCTCCTAAATGAGTCTTTGCCTAGTGACTGGATGGCAGCCTGTGGATGCTGGTGGATCACTATGTGCAGGTTGCTTGAACTGGAGGCAGCGAGACGCCAGGAGCCCCCGACCACCGACGCCACGACGACAAACACTCGCAGTCTGAAAAAACCCTTCAGAATGTATACCTCGATAAAATTCTCCTTGTGACTACTGGCTGATACATGGACATCAACAGCTCGCTATATTGCCCCAACTACGGCAGACTCAGCAGGAATTTCATCATATAACTTCTAAAATCTCCCCCAACCCCCCCAACACCCCCCCCCCCCTCCCCTTATTAAAGACTAAAAGTGTTAGTACTCTGAAACACAAATCACAAATAAATGATATCACTTATTGCCTGATGGATGATATACAGTATATCCATTTTTGATGTCAATCAGTATCACATGTTGCCCGAGCAACGCCTCTGTACAGTTTGGGAGCGCTGAGCTCGCCACGGTCTTCAGTGGATTCAGTGGAGAGACTGTGGGGTCATTTCTATTCACAACATTTGAAAACAAACAAACCTTTACAGGCCTTCCCAAGTCGCACAGTTCCAGCATCTGGTGATCCAGTCATGGCTTCCGAGATGCTGCCGGTGCCGCCCAACCAGCCTCTGCTTCAGCTGTGCCGTGAAAGACTGGCTGAGCAGCAGCTCAAGACAAGGGGCTGAATTCTCTCTCACTTCGGGACCAGCTTTGTACCTCAGTCCCACTTTAAACTGAATTCCAGACGTCTCCTTTTGACTCCTGGGTTTGGACAACCTGGCACCTGTAGGTCACTTCCTCGCCAAGGTGGTAAGAGTAACTGAGGTAACTCGCTGAAATTTCACCCAGGTTCAAGTTATTTCCACAGGAAATATTGTTGAATCTCTTATCCCTAGCTAATTATAAAGAAACAAGAATGACGTATCAGTATAGTGAAAAACAAATCTGCTCTATAATCAAAGTAACCCCAGCCGCCATACGAGACATCCCACTCCCCTCCTAGTTTACCATTTACCCAAGCCTTTCTCCCCGGAGTCTTTGCACACCACCTCGGTGCACAAGAGAGGGTGAGAAAGAGACTGCGGTTCCCATGTCAGGCCATGGTTTCTTTCCCTGGCAGTCGTCGGTCGTTGAAAGTGTGCATGTTGATGACCTCCTCTGTTTTCACCATGGCAGGCGGCTGGGGCTTGTGTTTGAGCCGGCGCTGGCACTTGAGGGAAACCCGGAGCTCGTCCACCATGGCACTGCAGAAGGACCTCTGGAGAAGGAGAGAGGAGACGGAGGGTCAGAGAGGCTTCCGGGCGTTTTCTGCCTGGACGCGATCTCAAGCCTTGTGGGGAGCTTCCACCCTCCTGTCATCACCCACAATCCTCCACCAACCATCTCTCAGTTCCCATGGAGAAAACAACACCAGGGAAAATGTGCATTGCAGCAGGCGGGGAATGGAGGGGAGGGGAGACGGGAAGAAGACACACGATGTGGGGGGGGGGGGGGGTGCAGGTCCAAGGGCTGTGGAGTAGGGTGTGAAACGTGAAGGCAACAAACCACTGCAAACACTGTCAGAGCCAATCAGGAGCCGGCGTGTGGTGGTTTCTGCTCATGCAGGCCTTCACTGCAAACATTATACAAGGCAGAGCAAGGCTTCCTGACATGTACACACCTGAGCAAGGTTTCCTGACATGTACACACCTGAGCAAGGTTTCCTGACATGTACACACCTGAGCAAGGTTTCCTGACATGTACACACCTGAGCAAGGTTTCCTGACATGTACACACCTGAGCAAGGTTTCCTGACATGTACACACCTGAGCAAGGTTTCCTGACATGTACACACCTGAGCAAGGTTTCCTGACATGTACACACCTGAGCAAGGTTTCCTGACATGTACACACCTGAACCGCCACAGGAGCAAAACCTATGACACCGACTTTACCCACAAAGCACCTTGTCAAGTGGAAGAAGAACGGAGGGTTCATCACACCCGTGTGCTCCGTGACCATGTGGCCTCAGAGCTTTTGTTTTGTAAGCATGGAACCAGGAAGTGACTTCAACCTGGAGCTGGAGTCTTGAGTCCAGGGGGGTCAAGACTCCTCCACTGTGATTGGTCGAGAGAGGACAGGAAGTGGGTCACAGGACTAAGCCAGGTGTAGGACTGCCCCCCCAGAACCCTCTGGTTGTGTTTGGCTCGTCCTCTTTCATCCACCTTCAGTGTTGTCCTTCTTCTCTTCATTTCTAATCTTTCTTCTCTTTATTCCAGTCTGTTTACTCATCGACACTCGACGGAAGCTTCTCAATGTGCAAATCCTCATATTTCCTGGTTTGTGCACTTCTTTGTTGCTGTCAACAACAAAGTCTGGACAGAGTGTGTCGATGGTCATGGAATAAATGTGTTTTCACAAGTATATAGCTCATTATTATTGTTTCCAAAAGACCATTTGACATGAGACCTGAAATTTCAGTCCAGTACTTTTCGTAAATTTGCTATGAAAATCTTGTCAAACAACTCAAGTCTGGTTTAGCCTGAAAAATCTTGTCAATACTGTACGACAATGCCGAGGAATTGTTTTTTCTAAAGGAAAAACTTTTAAACTTCTTGCTCCAAAACGCATTATGCATTGTTGGTACAAGACCTTGGAAATATAAAATGGTTGCTTCTTGACCTTGTTCACACTCATTCAATTGCAACTGCAGGAGCAATACAACTCTAATAATCCAGCTGAATCCTGCAGGTTGCTATAGCAGCCACAGCAACCTGCAGCAAACTCGCAGGAGGAAATCTGTATTTTCTTTTCTTACACTTCCTGAGCAGAACTGTATTCCTCATTCATTTAAGATTCTGTTGCTTTGTGTTGAAACAAATAAAAATGTTTTATCAAATTGTAACCCTGATCCATTACGGGGTTCTGCTCACAAAAAAAAAAAACGTTTTTATTTTGTCCAAGTAGCATTTACTGAAGAGAATGAGATGAATATGGACTTGTTAGGGTGTTTTATGAATTTTTACTTAAGTGACAGCTGTTTGCATTTTTACAGAACAGCCAGCTGCTGGACTAGTTCGCTAGTTCAGAAGAAATGTGACATTTCTCACCAGATAAACTGATGTTTTGGGAAATTCAACCTTGAGAGCCTAATTTATACCAAAAGATATGCAAAGGATATGTAGCCTTTTTTTCCCCTTCTTTTAAATGCACGGCTTCATTCAGCGATATTTTGAAACTTCTGCTTTTGTTAATCGTTGATCTTTTCAGGCCTGAACCAGCACAAATCACAGCTGAGTGATTTTGTTGAACAGACACTTCTCTGAAATGCTTCTACGTTACAGTCCACAAAACTGGAATTTAAACTTGTAACCACTAAATAGAGTATATTAAATTCTGATGGTGAAATGTTCCCCCAAAATGTGATGAAGCACGTTAGCAGAGTAAGTTAATCTCCAGTGGGAAGAAGCTTGTGTCCCCGGCCCACACTCAGGAGCCTAACTGGATCAGACAGCTGGGTACCCTACACATTCCTCTATTTAAATATTGCAGAGTGCCGCTTGATGGGAGCGTTGTGATTATCATGCTGGAGCTGAACATCTGGACACTGTGCCACACACTTCCACTGTGTTGAGCTGGACTGGAAATACATTACAGGAATATGTAATTAACGCAAACATTCATGCATGTATAAATAATTAAATGTACCCAAACACTCTGTGGCTGATTTGCTTTCGGTGTGTATAATGTACACAGTTTAATCTCAAACCTCCTGTAGAAGCAGCAGACGAGCACACGCCATGTGATATGAAGGTCAAGTTAGCCTGACATGAACACACGGGGCATTAGACCCTGTGGATTTAGAGGAATTGGTCTAGATTTGAGTTGTGATCAGTGATATTTATTGTGGACAGCCAAATAAAACTCTCATCACATTTGCCAACAAAGGAAACATGTACTAACTTTTACACATAAATGACGTTATTCATAAAATGACAACACAAGCACCTTTAAAGACTGTAGTTCCCATCTTTTGCAGGATTATCATTTGTTTCTGTTTCCATCAACAAACCTCACTGTGTAAGATGAATAAAAAGAATATCTAACGTTGGATAGGCTGGGTGGCTTGATGAATGAACTACTAAACTCCAGACGTTGAGTTGTTCTACATCAGTTGTGATCTAAACCAGCTGGACATTCAGATCTGAGCTTATTAACTGTTTGAGCATTTTGCACCAGACCTGCAGGCGCAGAATCATCAGAGGTGGTCTTCAGTGTCAGCGAATGCTCTACAGGAACTCCATCTCTGGAATATTCTGGCTGCCGCACACCCGTTCATTAGGAAGTTAAGCTGAGTTGCAGGTTTGCTTCGTGGCAGTTTGGAAACACACGGGATTGTCTGTGGAAATGTTTGTGTCTCTGCTGGTGGAACCAAACTTCTGCGCTTGCAAAAATGAAGTGAAGTGACTCTCATTTAAAGGCCGTGCCATCGAGAAGCCAACCACACCATCAGGCAAAAACCCTGACGTGGCAGAATGCAGTTACCTTCAATGACATTTTCCAACAAGCGTCTTCAAAACCATTTAAATGGATCCGTTGGAACAAGAAGTATTGAAAAGCTGTGGGCCGAAGGCGGCCAGTGGGTTGTCTGTTCAGTGGAAGTAAGACATCAAATAATAACTACTAACAGTACTTCCTAGTTCCTCTTCACAGAACCCTAGGATGGGATGACTAGCAGACCTCACGCCACACAGAAAGGCTCCAGGTTAGAGTTGAACCCACGACCTTCTCGCTGTGTGAACCTCATGACGAGCCGGTGAGAACACGTGATGTAAGATGAGAAAATACGTCATCTTGCACAATTACAGGGGATGAACCGCAGTGTCAAAGTTGAGGATGCTGCATGTTCATATCAGTGATAATGAGATGTTCATGATGGCCTTACAATCAATGATCACCGTACAACACCTCAATTAGCCTTTTACCTTCTAAACCCAGTGTCATTGTCATTCCTGTGCTAATGGACTTTTATTCTTCTCAGCAAGAAAATGAGCCAGAAACATAATGAATAAATAATAGACTGAATAAGTGGATTAAACAATTGACTTATTAGTTTGATCTTTATGCCAGCGTGAAAGTTGAATTAAACAGACTGACTGCACATATTGTAAATAAATGTAGAAATGTCCAACAGGTGAGTGTAATTCTGAGAGTTTTTCTTTGGTTTGTGACAGAACGATGCTTCTAAGGCGGCGTGGCTTTGTGACGGTGTGTGGTGTTAAAAAACAGACAGAAATCATTCATTTCACAGTGTTTGTGTTCAATGCTTGAAGAAATTATTGATTGTTCTGCACTCTTGTTATTGTTAAATTGTATTTACCAGACAATCTCATAATTTCTGGATCATCATAGAAAACAACATCACATTTTCTAAAGGCGATAACTTCATCCAGATGTTTTTACTGGGATGATGTAACGGGACCAAAGGCCTGTTGATGGTCCACATCCAGTGTTCTATGGTCAACAGTCACAGTAGCAGTGCTTCTGCAGTCCTAAACTGCTCTACATTACTGGGCGCAGCCCAGCAGAGGATCTACTTCCTGTGGCGGATGGAGAAGTTCAGTGTGGAGATGATGGTGCAGTTCTACACCTCCATCATCAAGCTCATCCTCAACTTCCATCACCGCCTGGTTCGCTGCAGCTACGTCCAAGAACCAGGACAGGCTGCAGCGAATCATCTGCTGAGCTGAGAACCGCCTTCTCTCCAGGACCCGTATGATCCAGGATCCGTATGATGGGTCCTGGATCATATGGGTACCCCCACGACCACCCCCACCCTCATAGACGTTATGCGTTTCATTAACATGCACTGTAAGTCTCCTGCTCCTCTAAACTCACTTGGACACTTCGTCTCCACTATTTCTTCTTCCTGCTGCACTTTCTACCTTGTTTCTTCTGATTTGTTTCACCAACATCATCAAAACAAACTCCTCGTGTTGTGGATCCTATATTTGGCAATAAACCCAATTCTAATTCTGATATCTATAATTTGTGACACTGTGCCGCGTGTCATTGTAAAATGTCACACGTAGTTTGGTGTTTTTCGAGTTGAAGCTGTGTGGATGTTTCTAGAAGTTGTGACAAACAGGAGGAAGGCAGCTTTCCGGCTTGCTGTTCACATTTTCTCTGGGTATTGGCGAGCTGGTTTGTGACTTATAAACTCAGGCAGTCACAGTTTTTGCAGAGAATATGGAGAATCCAGAGTTTCTGTCAGGGTTTCTAATGCTGCAGCCGCTGAATTGCAGGAGCTGTCAGCGGGACTTGTGCCAACTTCGCTGCACTGGAGTCAAATATGCCTCCAGAAAGTATTTTCTCAACACACTGGAACTTTCTCATTAAAGTGACTAGTTGGAGTTCCACATTTGGAAAGCTACAATTTAATTCCTCCAGTCAATTTACTATCACTGATGTTTAATGCAAATGCAAACAAATCCAGCCTGTCAAGGTATTGAAGGTCAAACTGATTGATTGATTAGATTAGTTCCAGTCTCGTACTAATGGACAGATTCACCTCAGTTCATATTCTCTGCAGACATTCCCATCCCATAAACACTGTAATCACATACAACAGCTGTTGTACATCATTTGATCTAGACGAAATAATGAAAAATTATTCTGTTGCTAAAATGGTATAAATAAAGAAGTATGAATAAAATGAAAAGAAAGATATGAAAAAGAGCAGAACACTGCAACAAAAGTGTCGCCCAAATGTAAGATATAAACACAAGATTTTAAATCTTGTTAAGTACCTAATAATTTGCAGTGAACACAATCACAGATATGTGCTACTTCATAATTTCTGACTTGTTCTCCAGTCCTGTGTTTTGCATGACTGATGACTATGGTTCCGTCTGCGGCTGCTTGAGAGGCATTCAGCTGCAGTTTGCTGGGAAAAGAACCTCCATGATCACTCGTGTGTTTGTGTCAGCTGTAGGAGTGAAAGTCCAGTGTAGTTCTTATTCCAGCAAGTCGTGGGCTGACCTCAGGCTGAGTGAACGTCTAATGGGAGGCGACCAGGGGGCATCCTGGTCAGAGGAACCACCTCATCCACCTCCTCTCAGTGTGGAGGACTGGCAACTCAACTGGATGAAATCCTCACGCTACCAGAAAGCTGCTTCCCTGTCGAGGAAACTCATTTCAGCTGCTTGTATATCTGCAAACCTCTGGCAGAAAGGTGAAGATGAGAAACTGCTCGAGGGAAAGACCCACAAACACTGTCCTCTAAAGAAACGTCTGATTGATCTGAGGACATAGAGGTGAAGACGACTGTCAGTAAAGACTAGAAGGTCTATATTGAACATCTGGGAGTTGAATCATTAATGGGCAGACCACAAAGCTCCTCTCAGAAAAACAGATGTTGTGGTCAGAACTGCCATCCACGTTCATGCTTGGAAGGTACTGAACGTTCTCAATAAGACAACGCCAAGAACAACTCACCTTCCTAAACAACTGATGTGGTGACAATTCATAAAGACTGGTCCAAGGATAAGACCGTCAAAATCTCTGTTATCTCGAGCAAGGGAAGGGTTCTGCAGAGGAACTTCAAGCTGAAGGGTACAGTCATTGACACCAGGCTAAACCAGGAACAAGGAGGGTTCAGGAAGGGAAACATCTCAGAACAATTCCTAGAATAGAACAAACCCCTGCATAACAACTTTCTGGACTTCAGGACGGCCTTTTAAAGTCTCTATCTAAACAGTTTCTACAAGAGAATCTATTCTTATAGAATACCGATCGAAATATTTACAATCCTAAAAAAAAAATCCTCATTATTATGAGCATTGTATCACCATAGGAAGTACCCCATGACATACCCTGTGGTGGCTGACATAAGGCAAGGATGCATCATCTCTCTGATCCTTTTGCTGGTAGATTCCGACCAGGGAGGTCGGATCGTAGAAGATAGACTGGATCATGAAAACTACCACTCCAGAGAGACCCCCACCAGATCTCCCTACGTTAAGACGGCGGTATTGTTGATGACCTTGCCCTAAACATACAGGCTAGAAAACACAAAACTAAGCAAGCCTTACCATTATCATCAGCAAAATTTAATTCATCTGCAATACATGAAGTCAATAAAATGTTATTTCTATCGTGTCAAATACAACACAGTCATCTTACAAAACCCAACTCTAACCTCCTCACACCAATCCAAGCCTTGGTGGACGGTATGGCACTTGAGATTGTAAAGGACTTCACTTACCTTGGCATCCTCATCAGTGAAGACAGTGCAGGCCTAGAAAGACACGGAAGGCATGGGTTGCCTTTTTCCTTTCCGTCCTATCTGGGGTTCTGAACAATAAAGTCATTAAGCAAAATGCTGATCTATCCCAGCTATGGTGGGTCGGTTCTGCTCGATGGTTCAGAGAGCTGATAAATCTATCCCAGCTATGGTGGGTCGGTTCTGCTCGATGGTTCAGAGAGCTGATAAATGGTGAAAATCCCTCTGAGGAGAATGTTTCCCACAATAAGTGCTTCAGATATACATATACAGCGACATCTTTTGTCCAAACAAAATCTCCAACCGCAAATGCCACAAGAATACAGGGAGCCAAACTGCCAACAAGGAAATCACACATGTTTGAGATGGCGAGGGCGTGAATCCCCAGTGGAGCAAGACCAGATCCTCCAAAACACTGGGACCTGGACTCCATCAGGAAAACCCAAAACAAACGGTGTAAAGCTGGTGACACAATGACTGTCATGGGGAGAAGTGAAGCAAACTGCTCAGGACTGAAGAATCATGTCCCATATCCAAACATGAACAAATAAATCTTTTCTATATCAAAATATATCTCCACTGCAGTAGCTGCTTCTTTTTTCTGGCCATTTTCAGATGAGAAACTAGAACCTCAGACAATTTCCAAGTGGGAACAGTAACCTTGCTTTTGAGGTGTTCTGACCAGAACTGGCCTCGGCCACGGAAAAGAAAAGAAAAGAAAAAATTGAATGCAGACGTCAGTCTGGATGGAATGTGAGACTATGTGTTTGGAGGTGGAAGAGGATGGAGTGGATTGATGAACCAGACACCTGACCTCTATCCAAAAGAAGAAGCTCAGTGGTGAAATGAACTCTGAAACTAAGAAAAATGTGACTCATTTATCATTCAATCTAGCAACTCTGATGACTATGTGAGTCTATTGGTAAAATAAAGGTTAAAATCTGCTTGTGTCATTTCGCTTGGAGATTTTCCATCAAATATCTACATTTGATTGAGACATTCATCCTCTTGAACCCTCTGGGCTCGTGATCCATTTGTTTCTCAGAAAACAGTCACAATTTGGCCAAATGTATTCAACACATTCCACCATGAACGTCGTCAAAGTGGAAGGAAACATTGCAGTTAGTTTCACTGGTACCTTCTATGTCGGGGGGCTAACAGAGCTAACTGTGCTAACAGCAGCATGTGTCCTTCTGGGCAGATTATTTCCTAAATTTTCCAAAAGGTTTAATGCAGTTGCTCATTGGTTCAGTTTAGGGATTTAAATTTTTTTTTTTTTGCCAGTTTCTACTTCACTTTCCCCACAAAGCTTACATGATACCTTGTTTTGTTTTTTTATTTTAAAGTATTGATTTAGCATCTTTATAACTCCTAAAACATACTTTTGATTTAATTTCAATCTGCTGTAATAAACGAAATGAAATTTGTCAGAGGCTTATTTGTGGGTCAGTGTTTCTCCAAACATCCGGTGGGGAGTTCCTGATCTGCACGGGCCAGGATCGATTCAATGTGATGCAGAAAAGGAAAAGCAATGATTCAAGCTTCAAGAAACTTGACTTATCTTCGAGGGGCATGAGACTTTTTTGAGGCTGGTTGTGGTGGGAAGCTTTCAGAATGCACAGTGCATCACATGTTGTTTTGTTTGTGACGGTACCGCTGCAGGACAGGGTGTCCACATCCACCAGGGACACGTGAGAGTCAGAACTGGACCGTGAACCAAAGGAAGAAGGTGATCCGGTCCGTTCAGTCCCATTCTTATTTTTCCCTTTTGGTGGATCACCAGGTTCATGAGCAGCGCTTACCTGGGAAGGAATGGCACCAGCAGGTGCTCTGACACCAAACGTGTTCAGGAAAGATTCGACGAACACAACAACCAGTCCGGTGTGTTGACTCGATCTTCAAATTTCTCAAATCTCAATCCAATCGAGCGTCTGTGGGATGTGCTTGGAAAAAAAAAGTTTAGTCCGTAGAGACGGCGTCTCTGAAATCCCTGGATTCTGGTGTGCTGATACCGTCAGCACACCTCCAGAGGTCTATAGGAGTCTACATCCTGACTGCTCACAACTAGGGATGTCCGATATAATCGGAGGGCCGATATCGGCCCTCCGATTATATCGGACATCCCTAGTTGTGAGCAGTCAGGATGTAGACTCCTATAGACCTCTGGAGGTGTGCTGATACCGTCAGCACACCTCCAGAGGTCTATAGGAGTCTACAGGAGTCTACATCCTCACTGCTCACAACCCAGACAACATCAGGAGTGGAGTCATAATGTTCTGGCTGCTTGGTGTGTATTACACGGGCAACTAATATATCTGAGCCTTTTGCTTTGGTTTGTTTTCCATGTATTTTTCACACTGTAATACCAAACTGTCTGAGCCACTCTGAAACAGTCCTTTCATGGATATTGATTTTCCTCCCCAGTAAAATTAAATGGCGTGGCGGTGTTTTCTGCAGTAACAGCCACATCGCTCCAGGCTTCGGGGAACACGAGGCCCCCACTCTGCTCGCACTCTGGGGACGCGTCGCCATCATGGCCGCCGGCTGGTGGCATGTTGGATTGATGGCGGCTGCTTAGGGTCATTGGATTACAGAGTTTTTATGACGCTTGACAATCAGCCGCTGCTGTACCGCAGCCGGGCATTGTGGGATATCTCAGAGCAAATGGGCGGACGGGGGCTGCCTACTTTGAGGAGAATGGAAAGGTCATAAATTCAACACGGAGAGCCTATGCTGGGAAAAAAAAAGGTATTTTTAGCGAGTGTGATTGTTTAAACGAGCCGGTTCGTACAACTGAGGGATGGTTAATGAAGACAGATGTCACGTTATTGCTTTAATCTCATTCATGTGTGGATTATATGGGTGTCGCTGACTCGGGGAAATCAGACAAAGAACATTTATGGCAAGCAGAATGGAAAAGCGTAGTAGTGCAGAACCGACTGGACGACTTACGGCCACTAGTGATGCGGCTGCCTGCACATTTCCTGTGAAGCTTTAAATTGCGATCCAGCCATCAGTGTTTGGAAACAAATATTGAAGGTAATTGTGTCTGAAAACTGCACGGTGGCTGATTGACATATCGGGACGTCTGGTATTTTTTTAATTTAAAATGATTCCCACACAGATATGCGTGGGAATGTCCTGTCCTGATGAAGTTTCAATATTCTGATATGACTGAAGTCAATTAAGCAGTATTTGTTTTGGAGACATTTGTTCAAGATCGCAGCCTGCTAGCTCACGTTGCTCGCTACAGAAGCACGTTATGTTTTCAGTAACTACAAGCTCTAATTTATCAAATTATCACTAAATTATATTGCTATTTAGAGATCATCGTTTTTAGATCTTAATGGAAAAAATATTTTGGTGATTTCTCTGTTTATATGTGAATTCCCCCAAGGGGTAAATGGAACTTTCCCAAATGGTAATTTTAACATTTCCTACATGAAAGCACCGTCACTTTGTCCATAAAATACATGTTTTATTTGAGCAACCTTGAATGCATTTTAAGCAATTATTTGATTGAATTTCTTACAATTATTATTATTGCAGCAGTTTTGATTGTATTTGATCCTTTTATCTGAAGTTTCACAAGAAGAACTTTGACTTCCCAAAACAATGAAAAGCGAGCAACATTTCTTTGGAAAGCAAAACACATCAGCGTTTGTGTGACAATGGGACATTTTTAAGCGAAGGTGTCATATTTTGTCATAGTTTACAAAATGTCTACAAATCCTTCACAATGTATATGAAGTTTGCAGGAGACAGGAAGTTACTCTTCACCATCACTTGAAGGATGGAAGGTGAAGAACGTAGACGTGATGAGTTCACGGCTGTGAAGAACGTACACATGTGATGAGTTCACGGCTGTGAAGCACCGCGGCGGTCAGAAAGCAGCTCTGCGCTCGTGTGGATGAATTTCTGAGTTTTCTCACCTGTGAGCGTGGAGTGATGGACTGTTGGAGGAGTGGAGGAGGAACAGATGTGCAGCTGTGACACAGATGGGATGGGGGGGCCATGGGGGGGGCCATGGCTGCACTGTAATCCTCACTTAGCGGAGCGTCTCACTCCCCCGCGGGCAGTAAATGATTAGCTGCGTTGAGGGTTTGTCTTATCTGCCGTCCATGTTTGGCGCACTGCGGTCTGCACTGCAGCGCCGCTCCTCACTGCGGTGCGTCGGACTTCCATTAAAACCGTTGTGTACCTGTCCACCTGTGTGTGTGTGTGTGTGTGTGTGTGTGTGTGTGGCTAACTGAAGGAGTGACAGACCCTTGATAGATTTCCCAGCGTGTCCTTTGACAGAAACAAATAAATACACCTCTATTCCATTCTAACCACCTGCAAGGTGACGTGTTTTCATCATGTTTAAATCGGCGATATCGCTAATGGAATCTGATTAAGACTTAAAACCGCTTTAGTGGTATGGCGCTTTACAGCGAGGCTGTGCATGCATTAGTTTCTTCCACATTGCACCCCAAAGAAATGTGATTTTTTAAATTTTATTTAGATCATTTTTTCTGTGTAAAGATTATAATTTGTTGCCTGGTGAATTAATGAACACACCAATAAAACATGTATTTATGCATTTTATTAAACTAAAAATCCACGTGATGTCATTCAGCCAATCGCTGCAGCGCAGCCATTAACCTTTGAACTTACTACTTCCTGTTATTGAGAGCGCCATTACCCTGTGTAACTTACTCATAATAATGAAACATGGAGGCTTTTTGAAAAAACAAAAGATTCGAGTGATAAACTCACTGATGCCTTCGCTCTGAACAACAACAACCGACGTGTCGTTTTATCACGACGTCTCATGGTGACTGATGATTATTGTGATTGAGATTCGAACTGTGACTCCTGGTTCTCTCTATGTAGTGTTTATTAATATACTCAGATCATTGGAGAGAACCTGGTTCCCCCGGTGGAGGTTCTGGCAGCAGGAGTCACAGTCTTCGTGTTTTTAGCTTCCTGCTGCTGTCGAGGCTCCATCAGTGACTTTCTGCTGTTAAAGTTTACATTCAGTGGTGAGTTCAAGTGTCAGGCTTGTAAACCTTTCACCTTTATCACCCTGGATAAACATCTTGCGTATTGTGTCGCATGATATAGTTTTAAATAGCGAAGCTTTGACTGTGAGTGACTGTTCCGTACGCTGTGCGGAGCGCACCTTGTGGGTGTTCCAGGAGTCACACCAACAAATGCGACTCTATGGTTGGTGCGTTCAGGTGCATCACGTAACCCCGACATTTCTTTTTTCCATTTTAAATTTGGTGGGTGGGGCTCATGTTGCGGTGTGCTCAATAGTCCAGAAATCACGGTTTGTATGTTTGGAATCTTTGGAACCTTATGGTTGGTGGACAACAACGGGCTTTTTCTGCTTTGACTTTGAAGAACATGTGTTTTTAAAATGATACCATTAATATGAAATAATTAACTAATACCATATAATGATAGCATTAAATTGGCATAAAGAGAAAGTTGCGTCAGTGTTCAGTCAGTCTTACATGTTTTCACGTCCTCCTACTTGAACCTCAGGGATGAGCTCCACGCAGCTCTGCAGGTTTGTTTGTGTTTATGAAGCCACATGCTAATTTCAAGTGTGACCGGAGAGAAAACATGCAAGACTGTTGGTGCCGTGACTATTCAACACCTTCACCCCAAAAATAGGAAAGTACAATGATATTAGCAAATCTGACAAAAGCCAATCAAGTGAAAAGCTGCGGTGTCTGATTGTGCTGCAGCCAGTACTTACCTAGAAACGCTAAAACGTTCAGACTAAAGGTGCGTGGCAGCGGCGGTGTGCATGGCTTTGGTCCAAAAGGAGAGTTACTGTATAACTCACCCAGTGAGAACAGTGAACGGTTGGTGACAGACGGGGTGTGAGGACCCTGGGGTCCGCGGCCATGCTGAGCACTGCAAAGCTTCACAAGCTTCTAACTGGACACGTGGACGTCATGGCTATGCTGACAATGGAAGGATGCGGCTGGATCAGGTTTCATTCATTCATCTTTCCTTCGTGGATCGTGGGGATGTGCATTATCCATCATGGCATGAGAATGCAACATGGAGAGGAAGCATGCCAGAGGAGGCGGTGCAGCTAGAGACGGAGTTCAGGCTGTTTGAAGGTCTGGAGGAGCTGCTGCTGTCAAACACCGGCTCACTGTTCTGTTCCTTTATCTTGTAGAAGTCAACCAGGGGGAACTTGTTTCTTTTTTCTTTCTAATCAAGGAAACAATCCCTTGTAGTAGTTACTAGATATGGTGTGGATCAGAATAATTCAGACTTACACATCCTACAAACATGCTCTATTAGTGGGAATTATTATGAACATTTGACTTTAATTCCTCTTGGCTTGTGTTTTCATTGTAAACGTTTTGGTTCCAGATCCAGAGCTTTGACACCATTCTGAATTCTACCACTCCTAAAATACTTTGTAGAACACTGTAAAACATAAGCAGGCATCAGTCAACTTCCATGCATTGTGTTCAACCTGGGAAGTATCACGAGTGGTTGATTAGTGGAGAGCTCAGCCTCTGGGGGCGTCAAGGTGACCCGGGAAGGAGGCCAGGGACACAACCTTCAACCGGTTCTCATCAGTCACTGAAAAGAGCCGTTCAAATGACCCACTGGTTCAGGAACGTCACAACGTCACGTCACGTCACAACGTCACAACGTCACGTCACCACGTCACGTCACAACGTCTCAACGTCACCAGCACGAGGCTCCGGCTGACGTTCAGCTGGGAAACCTGCAGTTCTCGCAGGTATTTGTCAGGATTGTGTCGACCCGGGAGGATTTGGTTGACACTGTGGTGGATTTTGCTCTGAGCACCTTTCTAAAGATTGTCCTTCATGGGTTTTTCACTCCTCTACTGCATTATTGCTTCCACAGTGTGGCCCTGACAACAAACATGGAGATTTATCTCACCCACTAACAAGTTGTACCGACAGGAAAACATCTGTGTTGTTCGTCACTTTATCAGTAGTGATGGTCCTGATGGGAACTGCTTTTTAGAAACACCTTCAACTACATGTCTGCCATTTAACAACCATGTACGTAAACGGACATACAGGAATGGAAGGAAGCAGTTAGACGTCTTTAAAACTGGTAAACCTTGTGCTGAACTTTATCTCCCTGGAGGCTGAAAGCAAATGTGAAGATCAGCAATTCTCAAACTTCAAACTGTCCGAAGATGATGAAACTTTGGCACAAAAATAGATTGAGGCTCCTCCTCAAGTCCCAAAAATGTGTTTTATCTTCTCATGTATGTACCAGTTCCCTTTTCTGCTTCACTGTTTAGAAAGACTACAAAGTGCATATGGCATGAGGAATTATTATTATTATAATTATTATTATTATATTCCCCGAGACCAGCCTGTATGAACTTTCTACCTGTGTGTCTATGGATGTAAATAAGCTGGTGTGTGTGTGTGTGTGTGTGTGTGTGTGTGTGTGTGTGTGTGTGTGTGTGTGTGTGTGTGTGTGTGTGTGTGTGTGCTGATGAGATGGTTCCTCACACACAGCTGGTGGTCCCTGCACCCCGAGAGCCAGGTTAGTCTGCAGAAGCCTCGGCAGCAGGCAGGAAGAGAGGAAAAAGCAGCAGGAGGAGCAGGAGTGGGAGGAGGAGCAGCGGGAGGAGGAAGCGGAGGAGAAGCTGGGAGGGGGGGGGGGGGGGGGGGGGGGAGAGGGAGGAGAGGGAGGAGGAGAGGGAGGGGACAACCATGGTAATCATGGAAATCTGACAGACCAGCATGGAGATGACAAAGAAAGGCTCCACTGAAAGTCTATGAAGCGTGAGATTCAGTGGAAAATCGTGTGTCTTGAATCAGTTTTGTGAAAGATTTAACTGAGGTTAAATTAGCAGGAATAATTTTCTGCGGCCTATTTTAACCCACGCTGACACTTCCTTGGGGTAACATGAGGTCTTCCTTTGAAGCAAGGCGTTATCGCAGCAAAGGTTCAAACTCTCTCTCCCTCAAAAAGTGCTTCCATTTGAAAAACAACATCAGGCACTTGGTGTGCTCCAGATGTAAAGTGAGCTCCTGGAAGTGAAACTGACAGGTTTCTCACTTCCAGGTTCACCCAGTGTTTCTGGGCGGAGAGTGATGCTGAAGCTTCGCTCGCTCCGGAGTGAAAAAAGCTTCAAGCCCAGCAACTCCAAAGCTGCTCTTTTCCTCCACGCATCTTGTTGGGTAACAAGGAGATCAGATACTGGAGGTATGAAAGCAGAGGTTTGCAGCTGTGCTCACACTGGGGATGTTTGCTGCGGCTACTTGTGGACGAATTGGAACTGCTGTGGATCTGCTCCAGTGTGAAAATGGAGTTAAAGCAGTTGCTGCATCTTCTAGTTTGCTGTTGACTGGATGTGAAGCTAACTGGCGTCACGATCCTCCATGTTGGACGTGTCCATCATGTCCAGCACTGCAGACGTCTCCTTCACCTCCCGGGGCTGCAGGAGCGACAGGAGGAACCACAGGAGTCCTTTCTAGACTGGCGGGACCAGGATGTTTGGAACTATGGAGGATTCAGAAGGCTTCTTCACAAATCATCGCTATGGGACACAGTCCACGCTGATGTGTTTGCTCCTGGTTCGTGGAAGTAGAAAAAGAGCTGACTCGTAGAAGACAACATGAAAAGTGAGCTATGAATATAAAATATACGTGTGTGACTCACTTCAGCTCATCACATGACCAGGGTGAACACAGCTTAGCAAAACACTAACATTCAATTGTGTCACTGCGTTTTGCAAAGTTAGTTATGGTTAAATAATGGAACATGACTCTTGTACTTGATGCAATAGAAATAATATTGAATTGAGATGAAGTCAAAATGACTTTCGACTTACATGTTTTAATGTGAAGTACTGTGGAGAGTTTTTGACTGAAGTGTGATCTCCAACAACAAATACAGTATTTTAAAGTCAGCTTTGGAGTTGTTTGCTTTTCTTTTCACTTGAGTTTGGATGAAGTTCTTTCCCTCATTGAGTTTGTCCCTTTATTCTCCTCGTTCTGAGGATGAACCACCATCATTCCCAAACCTTCAGATGATTCCTTTACAATGAGCGAGCTGGTGGAGCAGCGGCGATGTGGGAAATGTGAAAAGCACTGAGAGGATGGATCCAAATAAAAAGCCTACAGAGGTCTACAGTTTGTAAAGTTATGAAATGTTTATTTATACTTTTATTAAAATCTTTAACAAGTGTATAATATGTTCTGACAATACTCTTATCTTGTGGTATTACAATCTGTCTAGTAAATGCAGGCACCTCAAAATCACATGGAGCATTAACGAGTCGCTCCACCATCCAGGAACCCTACGAGCAGGTCTTGTGTTGTGGAAGAGGCTCTATGGCTCATCCCATCAGATCAATGACTAACTGCTATTTTTGCTCCTTTCTAATGTTACAGAACAGAAGTAATTATAAAATGCAAATTGCAGGGTGTGCACTGTCAAGCATGTGAAACACAACAAAGAGATGCTTAGCAGCACATTTTTCAACTTGACACGTTGAGCATCACAGTGACACAACAAGCCCACAGTGGAGGAGGAGGTGGTCTTCTATTGTGTGACGACCAATGAAACAAAATATATGGTGGATTATTCACAACAAAAACATAGCAAATTGCTCATTTTCACAAATTAGCTGGACGTCATGATGCTGGACGGTGGCATACATCAGCCGAGTGTTGAAACGTCTGAAGTGTCTGAGTGAGAGGAAACAGTTGGGCTGAGATTTATTGCTTTTCCAGCTTTTGTCTGATGCGTATCTCCAAGCGTTAGCCGCTGCATTCATCATGGAGGATTGTCTTAACCCAGAAATAAAGTACCGTTTAAAGCTTGTTGTGTTTTTCCCCCTAAAGCTTCTGTTTAATCGCCTGTTTTTCCGACTTTGCACTGGATGTTACAGACGAATGACTTCCGTGGAATTTGGCATTGATTCGACTGACTGATCAACATGTTTAGGAGAAAATGTGTCTGAGGTCCCATTTCTATCAACGCTTTCACTGAAAATGCATCTTTTTGCATTTTTGATTCAGAAAATGTTGTGTTGGCGTTCACACGCTATTGTTTTGAAAATATCGTCCATTTACAAGGAAATGTTGAAAACGACATAGTTAGCATGAGTTGGCATTATTGTTAGTTTTTGTAACGAAGCAATTGGGCTGTGCAATTTATTGTGGCTTGCAAACATGTTCATCCTTTGAGCTTTTCCACATTTCGTCACATTAAAACTCCAAATGTAAACGTCTTTTAGTGGGATTTCACCTGACAGACCAGCACAACGGGCCACTGGAAACAGAAATGATACGTGGTTTTCAAATGTCTTTACAAATACAAGACTGACAAAAAGTGCAAAAGTATTTAACCCCCTTGACTCTGATTTGCCAAAATGAAATCCAGTGCAACCAAAGGCCTTGAATAGAGTCCAGCTGTGTGAACTCTAGTGTCAGCCCAGGTCCTCAGACGTGCACATCACCCCCCACTGGGAAGCATGGTGGAGGAAGCATCATGCTGCGGGGATGCATCTAACGAGGACTGCACCTGACACATCGGTTGTTCCTGTTGCAGTGACAATAAAGACGTTCTATTCTATCTGTGCTTGGTTTCTAGCTGAGATCAGCTCCAGCGGCTGAACCTCCTCATGAAGCCGCTGCTCTGCTGTTTCTGGATCAGCAGGTCGGCAGCAACGCTTCAATCAAGTCACAGGTGCTGCTCCTGATGAACAGCTTGATCGTCCACTGGGGGGGGCAGCCAACCGAATAAATAACATATTTTAATGAATTCTTGAAAAACACATGACCTCCTTCAGGGATGGAACCCAGACCTGGCACCGTGCCAGCAGACTCTGGTGGTTGTGTGTGGGACGGACACTCGTCACATTAACTCGCTCAGTTTGATCTTTTTCTTCCGCTCTGAATAAACTGGCGGACGTTTGGCTTCCAGCAGGACAACGAGCAGAACCGTGGAGCCGGAGCTCCGAGGGAAAGGTTCAGGTGTTCCAATGGAAGTCCAGACCTTCATCTGACTGACAATCTCTGGAAGGACTTGAAAACGGTCGTTGACAGACTTTCCACCCGATCTGACGGAGCGTCAGGTCAAGACGTGGCTCTCTAAAGTATTGACACATTTATAGATCATCCTTTTGTGTTCTTTCTTTGGACAAAGAAATGAAAACCATGTATCATTTTGCTGCTTCTGCACAATTATGCAGCATGTTTTGTTGGGCAATCACATAAAATCCCAATAAATGTCGTTTACATTTGTGTTTAGAATGTTACAAAATGTGGAAAAGCGGGATCAATACTTTTGCAAGCCACTTTATGCTGCAACTTTATCACCACCCACTCATACGTTCCGGTTCACCGTGCATTTATGTGCTCCAAATGTAAAATTAAATCACTGTACAGTTTGGAATAAATTAGTGTTTAGCGACAGGTAAATGACATAAATTGTGCAAATAACTATACAAATGTTATTGATTTACAGCCCTGTGGTGATGGGAATAAATAAAAAAACAAACAAAAAACAAATAAATATACAAATAAATAAATAACAAGGTCTAGTCCCAGCAGGGTGAATAAGAAATAAAAAAGAACCAATCTCAAGGCACAAACACATTTAGCATTGGCTGCTTGCTGCACAGAACATAGATCCTGTTCCAGAGTTCAGAACGTAAAGAAGCTGACTGGACGTTTGGTCGGAATCTGTCAACATATAATAAACTGTCATGAAGCCACATCCTTTACTTGATCCACTGATCACAGAAAGACATGTTACTACCAGAACAAAGGGTTTGTCTCGGACTTGGTTCATAGTTTGAAACTTGATTTGCTGATGTCACTAATGTAACGACGACCTCCTGCAGAAATCACGACACATTTATGTATTCCTGATGTGCTGCAGCTTGGAAGGCCAGTGGGACTTACAAGGCCTGTGATCACACAGGAAGTCCAATAACCACTAAATGGTGGTTAGTTTTCGTGTTCTCCATGTGGACCAAACACAAAAAATGGTTATTTTCGTTTTTGCCCTTGTTTTTGTGTTAATCGTTGAGGGAAAAGTCTAAACGAAATGAGAGCAACTTTATACACGTAATTAAAGAAGAGTTGAGGTACGCAGTGTCAGGATCAATAGTCGGGACGGACTGGAATGGTCAGAGGTCAGATTGTGGGAGCGTACTCTCGGAGGGTTGGAGAAGTTACTTTAGAGACAAGTTACCCTGGAATACTTTGACCAGGAGTTCAAGACGTTGCCTGTGCAAAGCTGGTCGACGGCCAATCAGAGGGCACATTTAAAAACACATCACTGTCGCTGTATGTGCCTGGTGGTTGTGAGTATTGAAGTAGGGCTTTGTGAGGAGTCTGGATGAAGGTAAGGCAGCTGTATGGTCCTGGAGGGGTCGTGACCTCGAGCGCTAACATAACACTCTCAATACTGTCGATTCTCTGATGTGGACGTTGTTGGGTTTTTTAACTTTATTGATCTGTTTTGGAACAGTTGGTTTTATTCCTCACCTTGTTGTTGTTGTGTGTCTGTTGTTTGTGTCAAAAGCACATTTGATGAATTGCTCTAAGAAAAAAACAATCACAAGCATGACGGCTATCATTTTCCATCAGTTGTGTCCTGGATTAAAGGTTAGCGAGTACAAAGTAGAACTCAGGCTTTTTGTCCAGGCGTCACTTCCTCGTTTTGACCCGACGCCACAGGTTTTCTTCCACAAAACTCTACATGTTACAGGACATACTTTTAAAACATGGATTCCTGTGGATCTACGTCACTAACTGAGGTTTGTGTTGATCGTTAAAACAAGTAAAGTTTCTGTAGTCACCTCCTGGTTATTGATATTGACAACTGAAGTAGTTCCACATCACAGTGGTTTGAAAAGGTTTGGGCACCCCTGTACATTTTCATGATTTTCCTCTATAAATCATTGGTTGTTTGGATAAAAACTTCCAGTTAAATATATCTTATAGGAGACAAACACAGTGATATTTGAGAAGTGAAATAAAGTTTATATGATTTACAGAAAGTGTGCAAGAATTATTTAAACAAAATTAGGCATGTGCATAAATTTAGGCATCACAAAAGAAAAATGACTCAATATTTTGTGCATCCTCCTTTTTCAGAACTAGCAGCCTCTAAACACTTCCTATAGCTTCAGTGAGGCTCTGGGTTCTGCTGGAAGGTATTCTGGACCGTTCTTCTTTACACATCCCCTCCACTTCATCAGGTTTGATGGTTTAACCTTTAAATCACCATACATTTTCAATAACATTCCGGTCTGGGGACTGAGATGGCCGTTCCAGAACGTTCTACTTGTTCCTCTGCAGGAACGCCTTGGTAGATTTTGAGCAGTTTAGGGTCATTGTCTTGTTGAAAGGTCCAGCCAACTGATTCCTGGACATTGTTCTCCACAATCTGCTGGTATTGAGAGGAATCCATGCGCCTCTCAACTATAACAAGATTCCCAGTCCCTGCACTGGGAATCACCCACACAACCCCACAGCAGGAACCACCAGCACATTTTACTGGAGGCAGCAAGTTCTTCTCTTGGAATGCTGAGTTCTTTTAACGCCCCTGGTTCTGCCCAAATAACTATTGTAGTGTTAGGGTTAGATGTTGAACAATCATTGCTTTCATCATTTCACACTTGTTGTGAGGCTCCATGTTGCCTCTTCAGAGACGAGGCAAAGTGAGGCACTAACAATGGACCTCCTTAAATAGCCTTGCTCATGATTGGCCTCACCTGTGTATGTAGGTGAAGGGTCACTGAGGTTACCAAACCAATCTGGAGTTCCAAGAATTAGTGCTAAAAGTATTAAAATCAATAAGATATAAGGGTGCCTAAATGTATGCACATGCCTAATTTTGTTTAAATATATTTCTATTTATTGTTTTGAATTGTTTTATTCTTATTTGTAGTTTCTTAATGTGTTTGTAGTTTTTCATCTGTTTTTATTTTAATTTTATGGTTTTATACTTATTTAGTGTTGGACTGTTTGGTTTTATGTGCAGTATGTGAAGCACTTTGTAAACGCTTCGTTTTTAAAATGTGCTATATCAATAAAGTGGATTGGATTGGATAAATAATTCTTGCACACTTTCTGTAAATCATATACATTTTATTTCACTTCTCAAATATCACTGTGTTTGTCTCCTATAAGATATATTTAACTGGAATTTTTTATCCAAACAACCAATGATTTATAAAGGAAAATCCTGAAAATGTACAGGGGTGCCCAAACCTTTTCAAACCACTGTATGTGTTGGTAACGTACGTCTGAAAAGAACATTAAATACACCGGAACAATTATGTGTCTTGCATTTGTGTCTAAATACTGTGTTTGCTGTTTTATGTGGTTAAACACTGAAAGAAATACTGAAGCAGCTTCAGGCCCTGAAGAACCGACTCTACTGGAACCCTGACGACCCTCGTCCACCGACCCTACTGGAACCCTGTCGACCCTCGTCCACCGACCCTACTGGAACCCTGACGACCCTCGTCCACCGACTCTACTGGAACCCTGTCGACCCTCGTCCACCGACCCTACTGGAACCCTGACGACCCTCGTCCACCGACTCTACTGGAACCCTGACGACCCTCGTCCACCGACCCTACTGGAACCCTGACGACCCTCGTCCACCGACCCTACTGGAACCCTGACGACCCTCGTCCACCGACTCTACTGGAACCCTGACGACCCTCGTCCACCGACCCTACTGGAACCCTGACGACCCTCGTCCACCGACCCTACTGGAACCCTGACGACCCTCGTCCACCGACCCTACTGGAACCCTGACGACCCTCGTCCACCGACCCTACTGGAACCCTGACGACCCTCGTCCACCGACCCTACTGGAACCCTGACGACCCTCGTCCACCGACCCTACTGGAACCCTGACGACCCTCGTCCACCGACCCTACTGGAACCCTGACGACCCTCGTCCACCGACCCTACTGGAACCCTGACGACCCTCGTCCACCGACCCTACTGGAACCCTGACGACCCTCGTCCACAGACCCTACTGGAACCCTGACGACCCTCGTCCACCGACCCTACTGGAACCCGGACGACCCTCGTCCACCGACCCTACTGGAACCCTGGCGACCCTCGTCCACCGACCCTACTGGAACCCTGACGACCCTCGTCCACCGACCCTACTGGAACCCTGGCGACCCTCGTCCACCGACCCTACTGGAACCCTGACGACCCTCGTCCACCGACCCTACTGGAACCCTGACGACCCTCGACCACCGACCCTACTGGAACCCGGACGACCCTCGTCCACCGACCCTACTGGAACCCTGACGACCCTCGTCCACCGACCCTACTGGAACCCGGACGACCCTCGTCCACCGACCCTACTGGAACCCTGACGACCCTCGTCCACCGACCCTACTGGAACCCTGACGACCCTCGTCCACCGACCCTACTGGAACCCTGACGACCCTCGTCCACCGACCCTACTGGAACCCTGACGACCCTCGTCCACCGACCCTACTGGAACCCTGACGACCCTCGTCCACCGACCCTACTGGAACCCTGACGACCCTCGTCCACCGACCCTACTGGAACCTTGACGACCCTCGTCCACCGACCCTACTGGAACCTTGACGACCCTCGTCCACCGACCCTACTGGAACCTTGACGACCCTCGTCCACCGACCCTACTGGAACCCTGACGACCCTCGTCCACCGACCCTACTGGAACCCTGACGACCCTCGTCCACCGACCCTACTGGAACCCTGACGACCCTCGTCCACCGACTCTACTGGAACCCTGACGACCCTCGTCCACCGACCCTACTGGAACCCTGACGACCCTCGTCCACCGACACTACTGGAACCCTGACGACCCTCGTCCACCGACCCTACTGGAACCCTGACGACCCTCGTCCACCGACCCTACTGGAACCCTGACGACCCTCGTCCACCGACCCTACTGGAACCCTGACGACCCTCGTCCACCGACCCTACTGGAACCCTGACGACCCTCGTCCACCGACCCTACTGGAACCCTGACGACCCTCGTCCACCGACCCTACTGGAACCCTGACGACCCTCGTCCACCGACCCTACTGGAACCCTGACGACCCTCGTCCACCGACCCTACTGGAACCCTGGCGACCCTCGTCCACCGACTCTACTGGAACCCTGACGACCCTCGTCCACCGACCCTACTGGAACCCTGGCGACCCTCGTCCACCGACCCTACTGGAACCCTGACGACCCTCGTCCACCGACCCTACTGGAACCCTGACGACCCTCGTCCACCGACCCTACTGGAACCCTGACGACCCTCGTCCACCGACCCTACTGGAACCCTGACGACCCTCGTCCACCGACCCTACTGGAACCCTGACGACCCTCGTCCACCGACCCTACTGGAACCCTGACGACCCTCGTCCACCGACCCTACTGGAACCCTGACGACCCTCGTCCACCGACCCTACTGGAACCCTGACGACCCTCGTCCACCGACCCTACTGGAACCCTGACGACCCTCGTCCACCGACCCTACTGGAACCCTGACGACCCTCGTCCACAGACCCTACTGGAACCCTGACGACCCTCGTCCACCGACCCTACTGGAACCCGGACGACCCTCGTCCACCGACCCTACTGGAACCCTGGCGACCCTCGTCCACCGACCCTACTGGAACCCTGACGACCCTCGTCCACCGACCCTACTGGAACCCGGACGACCCTCGACCACCGACCCTACTGGAACCCGGACGACCCTCGTCCACCGACCCTACTGGAACCCTGACGACCCTCGTCCACCGACCCTACTGGAACCCGGACGACCCTCGTCCACCGACCCTACTGGAACCCTGACGACCCTCGTCCACCGACCCTACTGGAACCCTGACGACCCTCGTCCACCGACCCTACTGGAACCCTGACGACCCTCGTCCACCGACCCTACTGGAACCCTGACGACCCTCGTCCACCGACCCTACTGGAACCCTGACGACCCTCGTCCACCGACCCTACTGGAACCCTGACGACCCTCGTCCACCGACCCTACTGGAACCTTGACGACCCTCGTCCACCGACCCTACTGGAACCTTGACGACCCTCGTCCACCGACCCTACTGGAACCTTGACGACCCTCGTCCACCGACCCTACTGGAACCCTGACGACCCTCGTCCACCGACCCTACTGGAACCCTGACGACCCTCGTCCACCGACCCTACTGGAACCCTGACGACCCTCGTCCACCGACTCTACTGGAACCCTGACGACCCTCGTCCACCGACCCTACTGGAACCCTGACGACCCTCGTCCACCGACCCTACTGGAACCCTGACGACCCTCGTCCACCGACCCTACTGGAACCCTGACGGCCCTCGTCCACCGACCCTACTGGAACCCTGACGACCCTCGTCCACCGACCCTACTGGAACCCTGACGACCCTCGTCCACCGACCCTACTGGAACCCTGTCGACCCTCGTCCACCGACCCTACTGGAACCCTGACGACCCTCGTCCACCGACCCTACTGGAACCCTGACGACCCTCGTCCACCGACCCTACTGGAACCCTGACGACCCTCGTCCACCGACCCTACTGGAACCCTGTCGACCCTCGTCCACCGACCCTACTGGAACCCTGACGACCCTCGTCCACCGACCCTACTGGAACCCTGACGACCCTCGTCCACCGACCCTACTGGAACCCTGACGACGCTCGTCCACCGACCCTACTGGAACCCTGACGACCCTCGTCCACCGACCCTACGGCGGCAAACAACTAATAATCTCAGGGTGCAAATCTCAAGCAAACCTGTGAAGGTGAGGTTCTGATGCGGTGAGGTGAGCCGGTCGACACAGCAGGGTGCAGAAACACACGGCAGTCGTGACTTTAGTGCAGCAGCCAAGACGACGATATTCACTGTCAACACTGAACTCAAACCAAGTCTGGTGTGTTGTGTTTCCAACAAGTGTGTGGAAAATTTGCCACATCTGCTGTGAGCCTGCAAGGTGCCTGCTGGCTTCATTCTTTGTGTCGCTCTTTATTTAGCTCGTTGTGGGTAAATGAAGAGCCTTGTTTAGGGGATTAATGCTGTGGGGAAGTACACAAACACACCACGTATGTTTGAGCTCCATTCTAACCTGCTCTGTTCTCTCGTTACATCGTGAAACACACAAGGCCAACAAGCTGCTGGCAGCAATTGTGACAGTATTCCTTAAACTCAGAGACGACAGACTGAACTTTCTCTATAAGGAATTCTTGGCAAATCAAAACACTTCAGCATTATTTATGAGCTTGAATTGGACAGGCAGTAGCTATTGATGCTAACATTTGCCTGCTTGGCCCGGAGGAGTACCAGGGGAACAATGCATGTGAAAGCACCTTTAAAATCAAGGTACAGCTAAACTCATAATTTATGATCCAGTCAGCATTACACGCTCTACAACCATAGTAAGAATATACTCCAAAAGCACCATTTTAATCCACACAGTACCGACTGTGTGTGGTACTTCTGAAAACACGTCACATCCTGACGCCACTCGGTCCCGAGGAGCTCTATTATGTCGATCTGCTGCCAAACCTTCATTCCGGGGTCACAAACACTCTGGAGCCTCAAACTGTGATGAACACAAGCTGTGGAGGCCACACCGATCAGAACCTTTCCATAAGAGGAGCTGTTGTGTTTATTTATTCCCGGTACAATGGAATCACTTAACAAGTAAAGCCAAGGGAAACTATATGAGGTCCGGCCCACTCAAAGTCAAACGGGCTCGTCTGTGGTCACTTCTAAAGCGTCATGGTCGCATTAATGGGCGACACCCAAACCGCCCTGAAACACTTCATATCTCACACACTGAGTTTTGCTTGTTTAGGAGGCAGAATACGGCAGAATCATCTGAAGGAACTGGAATGAGTACTTTGACTGGCTGCAGAGGATCTCAGCATCGGGTTCGGTCCATTGGGAATCTCCGATCAATCCCACAAGTAGGAATTCAGAGCAAACACACAGAAAGTACATCAACTCTACACAGAAAACTAAAATAACACCGTTGGTGGGACCATTTAGATAAATTCATTGATTTTTAGTGAAGAGAACTCCCACATGGGTGTTTTATTGTGAGTGAGTGAAACCAGGTGATTGACAGCTGGTTAGAATGGAGGAGTGGATTTCCTGCACCAGAGGTCTCAACCTTTGTGACCCAAAGAGCCACTTTTGTCATTTTCTACCAAAACAAATTGAACTGGAGCACAAACACACATTTAACCTTTTAAATTAAGTGAATACAGCTTTTAAAGTTTCACATATAGTTTTGATACATGAATATAAACTGTAGTGTAGGTTGCTTTTATGAATTTCAACTAAAGAAGTGAACATTCCATTAGATTTTCGGCTGTTTTTGTACCTAATTTTGTAGGTTTCAAGTCCGGTTGTGGGACGTGACGATTATTGATCACGAAGGATTAGAACGTGACGACGGTCTGACAAAGCAGAGAGAGAGTAGAGTTTTGAGTAGAACATTCTATAGGTTGCTTTCTATGCTGACTCATCAGAAGTCTGAGTGCTCCTGCCCAAGCAGTCACAGTGAATCCCAGCGTGTTGTTCTGGTTGTGTGGCTGAAGGAGGAACTGATCCACAAAAGAAACTCCACATCGACAAAACGACAACCTTAATGTGGCGTGATGAAAATATCAGATGTCTGAGCTGTTGGATATTTAATAATCAGAGTTTAATTGTTTAAATCGCTTCAGTTACATGGCAGCTCAACATGAAAGTAGATGAAATGTGAATTTAATACGTTTTGGCATTTATCTGATGTATTTTTTTTCCGGTCTGATTATGATATTTTTTTTTTTGCTTGATAAGAAGTGGAGACACATTTTAACACATGTTGTGGAACATTTGAGTTTGGAGAGTTGTTTTATCCAAATACTGACTGCAAATCACAGGTCCAGTCTGTTTTGGAAGAAATCAATGAAATGCCATCATTATTTTATTTTAAGGTCAGCAGATTCTGATCTATATTTATAAAATGGTCATTTAAATTTGAATTTTGTATATTATCACGGTGTGATTGCCGATTATATGAAATCACGATGAAAAGGTCAAGAGTAAAAATGAATGAATACACAAACATTTAGCAGTTATGGCTTTAGTGAAATGTCCGATTGTTAAAGTGGAGAAAAGAAACCAACCGTACAATGAGACAGTTACAGGCTGTATGACAAGACTTCCTATAGTGTTCGCTTCCAAAGGAAAAGCCTCCATCAGCAGGCTAAAAATGGCTTTTGTCATAGAAAGAGGTGTGTAAACCCCAGAGGGGCGGGGCTTCTCCCCTGCTAACCAGCTAATCCCCCCGTCAAACTGCCCCGGGGGCATTTCTAACTGCACTGTTTCATTTCCTCTTAGATCATATTCAAGCTGTCATGTCAAGGTAATCTGAGAAGCGACAAGCCTGATGTAGCATGTAATCCTATTGTGTGCGTGTGTGTGTGTGTTTGTGTGTGTGTGTGTGCGTGCGTGCGTGCGTGTACAAAAATGACTTTGCCTGCCAATGCAAACACGTCATCATACAAAAGGTCCAAATAAATATAACCTTCATTGTAGTTACATTAATAGCATTACAAATATAATACATAGAAAGTTACATACAAATGTGATTATTTGACAATATAAACTGACCATCAGACTTTTTCACACAGTTCTAGCCTCACGTGGTAAATGTGCACTCATTCTAAAAGTGTACAATCCAATATTAACTCGCTAACCTATTGGGTTCATCTGCGCTATTCTGCTGAGTCAGAGGCTTCGGGGGCGGGATTTAAACATGTGCAGCACATCGCCGCCATGGCAGGAACTCTTCTCAATGTTTTCATTTCCTTTAACATAAAAATATATCATCGAGAAACATGAAACTTCTATTTTGTAATAATCTTATCAGAGAAGAAATCTTCTCATGTCATAATGTGTTATTGCTCCAAAGTTTTACAACATATCGTAAGAGCAAATCAGCATCAACCCTTTTCACCCTAGAAACTCAAGTTTTGAACATAATAACATCTTAAAGTTCTCGGTTGTATAAAATAAAAATATTCCTCAAAGTATTATTGTCTTCATCTCATTGTGTTTGGATTTATATGGTTAGCGCTCCTAAAGTTGCACTTTATCATGTTGTCACTTCCTGTCCTCTGCAGTGATTGGTGCTGGGGCAAGAGGGCGGGGCTTGGGGGCGGGGCCATCAGGGATTGGCTGAGGGCAGGTTGACTGGCGGATTGAAAGTAAACTGCATCATAGCAAAGTAATTAAGCGTAAATTAATTTAGTCTGGGAGACCGTGTTGCTAGTAATTTGTACGTGTAAATTGTAATTTTAATACTTATATGTATATATATATATAGAGAGAGAGAGGGAGAGCGGGAGAGAGTACAACAAAGTGCATAATTTAATAAATCTAAGGATGAAAATCATCCAAGATCAAGTTGATCCGATTCAATTGCTTTGAGATCGACTGAGTCATTCTTGGAATTTGTGCCTCGGCAGACAAACGCTCACATTAGCGAGTCGTTGCCTCTCCGGAGCGTAAACTACACGTGTTGGAGGCGGCGGAGCGGCGGAGCGCCGGCAGAAACACTGAGGAACAGCGAGGAGCTCAATGCATCATGGTGGGAAGCAGGATGGACCGTCAGAGAGGGAATGAGCAGCAGAGGCGTCAGCAGCAACGACGAGGTGAGGGCGGAGCAGGGGTGGAGGGGGTGGAGGTGGGGGGGGGGGGGGGGGGTGAGTCATGCAGCAGAGCAAATCCTTTGCAGTACATGTGCATGTGATCCAGCTGTGTGTCAGTGCCGACACAGCAGGTGTTCTATGTCTGAGCTCCCGTTCCCTCGGGGAAGGGTGCGGAAAGACCAACAGAAATAGAGGGGGGGGGGGGGGGGGGAGAAAAAAAAAAAAAAGAATTCGGGGGAATTTTAAGATCATGTTAGATTACATGAAGAAAAAGTTTGAGGAGTGTTTCTGGAGGTCATTTGAGATGGTGGTTAAAGTCTAGCTTGGATCCATGGTGACAGCAGAATTCCTCACGTTTCTTATCTCGTTGTCGCCATTGGGCCTAAGTGAATAAATGCAAAGAAACCAACCCTTATCTCACTGTATATGAATCAGCACGGTCATTTAAGTGTGAGCTTCCGTAAACATGACAGTAGCTAGCATATCTTTTGTTTCACTTTAGCACTTATGGACGTATTCATTGCCTCTGCCATGCCTTTCTCAGCTCATGTGGTAAGACATTCTGCTATCAGTCTGAATAACGTGAGAGACAGATGCCGCAGGCTGGTTCTTACCTTTTCGAGTTGTGCGTTCTGCTTGGACTTGTAGAGGAACTCTCCCACCGCCACGAACACGGAGAGGACGAGTCCGGCCGCCAGCACGATGAAGATCCCTCCGATGTTCTGCACGCCCAGGGCGCTGGCCTCCTTGCTCTCCTCCTCCGGACAGCCGTTCCCCCGCCACCACTTCTCCTTCATCATGTGCAGCTTGCCTTCCTCCTGAAGCTGCAGGATGGCAATAGTGATCTTATCTCTGTACGGAGAGCCTGAGGGACCGAAACACAGCAGGTCAGCAGCTTGCAGGGCGGCTTCAAGCCCACACCGACACAACTCACACTCACACACAAAAGGCTTTTCTTCTTGTACAAC
>NC_137657.1:29602030-29647030 GCF_963422515.1 Blennius ocellaris | reverse complement strand
CGAGAGCCCTCAGGATGGAAGCTTTCATTCCATGGAAAAAAACTACATGCTAATTTAGAAGTGGACAAGCTGTTGGAAATTGTCTAAACTTTCAAACTACGTTTTTTTTTTGACACTCCCACACTCGCACGGCGATGGTCGACCAACTGATCCTGACATTGGGCACGTTGCCGACGAATGGAATGACTGGTTTAGGACTGGAGGATGACGTCCGTCATCAGCCATCATACACTGATACCTCTCATGTATATCTGAGGGCCACCAGCAGCAGCAGCAGGGCCACACACCGAGAGCCCACATGGAAAGAACATATATAAACATATATATTTTAATATAGGTTCTAATATAGGTTTTGAATATATGTGACATATATAAAATTGGCCGTTTTCCTATATTTTATGCACATATATATGTATATATGTACATAAAATATAGGAAAATGGCCAATTTTATATATGTCACATATATTCAAAACCTATATTAAAACATATATGTTTATATAGGTTCTTTCCATGTGGGGAAATAAAGACGCAGTACAGGAGACCTATATGGCCTGTATATTCACATATATGCACCTCAATTTTGCCTATATGTGGCATATATATGCATAGATGCAGCATATATGTGCATATATGCAGCATTTATGTGCATTTATGCAGCATATATGTGCATATAGGTTTCATATATGTGCATATATCCTCATATAGGTTCTTTCCATGTGGGAGAACTAGAGCTATATACAGGTTTCAGCAAAGATAGAAACACTACATTTCTATGTGCTCTGTCTTCTTCTGCATTTGTGGTGTGTTTGGCGAGTCACAGCGCCACCTAAGGGCCTGGCATGGGTTGTGGTTAGATCCCGTCGCTGTCAGTCCCATCAGTTTCCTGACATCCCACAGAAACATGACCTGTTTACCATGACATGGACGGTTTCCTCCAACCACAAGGGAAATCATAGTTTTGTCACTCTTCCTCATGGAAGTTCTCACACCGAGGGGGAGGAGGCTGATGGCTTCCGGTACGGAGACGATCACAGAGATCCTCACATGTCGACGTGAATAAGTACCGTATTTTCCGTACTATAAGGCATCTAAATACCTCAAATTTTCTCAAAAGCTGCCAGTGCGCCTTATAGCCCGGTGCGCCTTATATATGGACGATTGTTCTACTCCAGACTGCTATTTGACAGCTGAACAACCAGAAGCTTTTATTTTGACAACTCTAACTTCACAACCAGATCTTCAGAGCGGACCACACTCCGCACAACACCTTAATCACTCATGGTTGCACACCAACATTCTAACAAACCAAAATAAACTAGATGAAATAATTACTCCCTAAACTGGGGAACAAAAACACATAAACACAATCAACACAACACCAAGCCCAACAACAACCCACAATAACCTCCAACAACATAAAACATGAATTCAACCTGAGCTCCTCAGTGCAGCCGATAGAAACTCCCATAATTCATTGCAGCTGTTTGTGGTGTTTTAAATGCAATTATTGGGGGTTCTATTTGGTTTGTGGTGTCGGTAATAATTGTGTTGTGTTGTGTTTTTGTTGCTTAGTTCATGTAGTTTAGTTTATTATTATTATTATTATTACCGGTAGTTGTAAGTTGTCAACCAGCAGTGAAGAAGGTTTTGTGTGTAGTGTCCTCCTGGCATAGGCTGCAGGTAGGACTATCAAAATAAAGTGTGTGCACCTCTCTGGGTGTTAGAATCAGTGGAAAATGTAACCTAATGGCTTTGAGCTATAAAGGTTATGACCAGTGGTCTATTCCATGCGCCTTATAGGGCGGTGCGCCTTATATATGAATGAAGTAGTAAATTATGTCAATCAATGTAGGTGCGCCTTATAACCCGGTGTGCCTTATAGGGCAGAAAATACGGTACTATGTTTTGCTTTAACAGAGCAAATGTGCGAGTGTAAACATGTTGCCTCTCGCTGCTGAGCTAATACACAAGGTGAAAAACAGTGGCGTGACATCAATCACATCGCAGCAGACCTAAAAAAAGACATGAGGATTTTCTAGCGAGTGTGAAAGGACGCTTTGTTATCCTCGCCGCAGATAAACTAAATATGTTCATCTGAGAGCTGCAAACAAGCGTGTTCAGAAGAGTGTAATCCTCCGACTGAGCAGGATGGAGAGGAAGTGACAGGCCGCGCTGAATGTGGAATAAGACACATAGATGTAATCTGCCAGATCAAAGCGCCGTAATAGCCCCGCGATGGCTAATGCATTGTCGCTCAGCAAGGAAAAGAAAGAAACCCAAAGATGCTGATGTGCCAGATGTGTATTTTTAGCCCTGCTCTTTGTGAGCGACGCTGACAGCTCCGTTTCATATTCTAACTCTTCAGGCTATTCGCAAGCGTGAGAAAATCAAGCCTGTGAATAAATTAGAGATATTTATTGTTTTATCGTTTTTCTTCATGTGTAGTTTCACACAGGAAGAACCGTTAAATGTGATCGGAGGCAAATTTACTGTAAAAAAATAACCCAGCAGAACTTCCTCATGTAAAAAAAAACCACATTTACATGAGTCGGACCTCCAATGACTACAATTATCATTTCTTCTCCGTTTGGAGATTCTTCTATATCGATGATTATGACTAAAATAAGATGGACTGTGAATTATGCTCAGACAAAACACCAAGAGGACAAAGATACTGTGTACATCACCAGCAACTTCATGACCAGCAACTTCATGACCAGCAACTTCATGACCAGCAACTTCATCACCAGCAACTTCCTCACCAGCAACTCCATCACCAGCAACTTCCTCACCAGCAACTCCATCACCAGCAACTTCGTGACCAGCAACTTCATCACCAGCAACTTCCTCACCAGCAACTTCCTCACCAGCAACTCCATCACCAGCAACTTCATCACCAGCAACTTCGTGACCAGCAACTTCATCACCAGCAACTTCCTCACCAGCAACTTCCTCACCAGCAACTCCATCACCAGCAACTTCATCACCAGCAACTTCGTGACCAGCAACTTCATCACCAGCAACTTCCTCACCAGCAACTTCCTCACCAGCAACTTCATCACCAGCAACTCCATCACCAGCAACTTCATCACCAGCAACTTCATCACCAGCAACTTCCTCACCAGCAACTTCATCACCAGCAACTTCATCACCAGCAACTTCATGACCAGCAACTTCATCACCAGCAACTTCCTCACCAGCAACTTCATCACAACAGACATTTAGCCCGATGTCGCTCAGTAACTTGTGCTACATGCTACATGCTAATGGCTTTCAGGGCTCATTCTAAAACAAAAGTATGTTTGATACACTCATTAACAGTGAGCATTAACAGTGAGCATTAACAGTGAGCATTAACAGTGTGGAGCCGCGCTGCCTTGCGAGTATGGCGTGCCGTAGGGCCGATGGAGGTCCATGTGGCGTGGAGAGGCTGTGTGGAGGCGGTTCACGTTGACACACAGTGTTGGCATGGAGTATGAATTATGCATAATGACATTAAATAGGTACTCATGTCGGTACTCGGTGTGTACAAGTAGCTAAAGGTTAGTACATGTACTTGTAGTTGTCCTTTAACATAGCGGTGTCGCTGCAGTTCTACCCTGAATCGTTTAACCATTTGTTTTATTTAAGTTGGCTTTGAGTTTGAAAATACAGATTTATCTCATTGTTTTTGTGAATAAAGTTGGAAGAAGCCGTCCCGATGCTTCTTCCTCCAGACCAGCTTGTCAGTAGAGAATCCAGTGATGTCCAGTGAGCTCAGCAGGGGGCCGAGCCGCCGCCGGTCACACTGATCTTCTATCTCACACAAACGCATTCGGGCCTTTTCCTGTTTATGAGGCGCAGCTGAACAATCCTGGAGGCGGTGGAAAGGACGGCCCCCCGCTGACTGGCAGCCCCCCCCCCCCCCACCCCCCCCCCCCCCCCCCCGTTTGATTAATGCGCCCTAATGAAGCTGAATTACCAGCGATCGTCATCGGGGACGAGCACAAAGAGCAAAACCAGGACTGATGTAGGGAATGTGGGGCCACGCGAGGTAATACTGACCCAGCAAATATACACATCATGTAAAAATAAATAAACACAACAAATATACACTTAATGCTACAAAAACAACGTGACTACTTTAGCTTTCTTTAACATTTAAATAAATGTCTTAATGTCAGAATTCCTGCAGAATATTGAAAAAACAGCAGGAAAATACACACAATTCATATTCAGTTCACACTGTGAACCTGTTTAGGGTACAGGACTCCACAGACCGGCTCAGACCAGACCAGACCGGCTCAGACCAGACCGGCTCAGACCAGACCAGCTCAGACCAGACCGGCTCAGACCAGCCCAGTTCAGACCAGACTGGCTCAGACCAGACCAGACCGGCTCAGACCAGACCGGTTCAGACCAGACCAGACCGGTTCAGACCAGACCAGACCGGCTCAGACCAGACCAGCTCAGACCAGACCGGCTCAGACCAGACCGGTTCAGACCAGACCGGCTCAGACCAGACCGGTTCAGAACAGACTGGTTCAGACCAGACCGGTTCAGACCAGACCGGACCGGCTCAGACCAGACCGGTTCAGACCAGACCGGCTCAGACCAGACCGGTTCAGACCAGACCAGACCGGCTCAGACCAGACCGGTTCAGACCAGACCAGACCGGCTCAGACCAGACCAGACCGGTTCAGACCAGACCGGCTCAGACCAGACCAGACCGGCTCAGACCAGACCAGACCGGTTCAGACCAGACCGGTTCAGACCAGACCAGACCGGCTCAGACCAGACCGGTTCAGACCAGACCAGACCGGTTCAGACCAGACCAGACCGGTTCAGACCAGACCAGACCGGCTCAGACCAGACCAGACCGGTTCAGACCAGACCAGACCAGACCAGACCAGACCAGACCAGACCAGACCAGACCGGTTCAGACCAGACCAGACCAGACCAGACCAGACCAGACCAGACCGGCTCAGACCAGACCAGCTCAGACCAGACCGGCTCAGACCAGACCGGTTCAGACCAGACCGGCTCAGACCAGACCGGTTCAGAACAGACCGGTTCAGACCAGACCGGTTCAGACCAGACCGGACCGGCTCAGACCAGACCGGTTCAGACCAGACCGGCTCAGACCAGACCGGTTCAGACCAGACCAGACCGGCTCAGACCAGACCGGTTCAGACCAGACCGGTTCAGACCAGACCGGTTCAGACCAGACCGGCTCAGACCAGACCAGACCGGCTCAGACCAGACCAGACCAGACCAGACCGGCTCAGACCAGACCAGACCGGTTCAGACCAGACCGGTTCAGACCAGACCAGACCAGACCAGACCAGACCAGACCGGCTCAGACCAGACCGGCTCAGACCAGACCAGACCGGCTCTCCAGCTCTTCTCTTTGAACAGATTTAGTTTGTAAAGATGAATCTTTTTTTGATAGAATTCATCAATGACATTTTCATATTTGATCATTTTGCCAATAAAAGCTTTGTTTGTTAATAATTTAAATGTAAACAACATGTCTAACAACCAGTTCCTGAGTGGATCATCAGTGTTAGTTCTGTTCCTGACACGTTAAAGAACATTTCCTAGTGCAATGTCCCTGACTGTCAAAATAAAACTACCAGGTTGGATTGCTATTCTGGCGACTGTGAAAATAAAAGTCCAGGAGAGCCTGGACTGGGAGTCACAGAGAAAACATTGTTCTGATTGGCTCCACTGAGCATGTGCAGAACTGTGCATGTCGCGCAGCAGAGCATTTCAGAAAGAGGCGCTTCCCCTCCAGTTGTCTGTCGACGAAGTGGTGTTGACTGGATCTGAGGTGAAGCTCCTCGTCTTCTGGTCCTCAGCAGGAAACACGACAGTCGGCTGTGAGCGTCCGTCCTTCTCCAGTCTTTCACATTAGTGCCTTGCTTTCCCACCTCCCTGCCGCCCGGTGGGCGTGCGCCGGCACCTCATTACCTCGCCGCCGCCCGCCGCCAGCTGCTGTTCCCCCACAGCGTGGCTTTGTGGGACTGGGTGTGGAGGTTTGTTCTCGCAGCTAAAAGGTTGGTAACTGGGTTGGATTTACCTGGAGTGGGGATTTTAACTAGCCGTCGACCCGTCTACACACACACACACACACACACACACTACAGCTTCTGGCGAGACGCTGTCCCACTGGTTGGGGGATTCAAGGTGCAGGGTTTTGCCCACCAACAGGAACAGCAGGGGTCCTTCAATGACTGAATCAGCCAGTCGACCTGCTGAGCTCCAGCTGCAGGTCAAACTCTGCTGCTGCTGCAGAAAGTGCCTCTGAGATGACGAGGAATAAAGCAAAGCTCTGGAACGAGACATGATCTCTGACTTGTGTGCATTTCGAAGAAGAACCATAAAAAGACCCCGTTGTAATAAAGTCAAGCTGAATCTCCTGAAGCGGCTCAGTTGGTGGAGCTGGTGTCTTAAAGGCTCGAGATTCGAACCCCCAACTCCCCCCGTCCACGTCCTGCTGAATCCCTGACGCCTCCCGATGGAGGATTGAGCGCCTTGCAGAGCAGCAGCTCCACTGGTGTGTGTGAATGTGACGGACAGCAGAGGGCGCTAGCGGGACTGCGGAGGGAAAGCCAATCAGGAGTTACCAGAAGAGGGTTTGCCTGGCGAACACATTCCTGGTCGGCTTCATGATCGTCACTGACACACACAGAAAAGCCCAATCCAGCCTACAAACAGTGGAATCAATGTCACAATGGAAAACTGAAGTGTAAAGATATTATGAATGTAAATTTCAATAAAACATGAAAGATAAAATCTGTCTCCTGTCGTTTGAAATGTTTGAGTCGGAGACAAATGAAAAGCTATCGCAAGCACATAAAAAGTAAATAAAACATACAAGTGATAAAAATACAATTTTGTGTTGTTGCCGCAGCCTCACATTGAGGAGGTTGTTGGTTTGAATCCGGCCTTCCTGTCGGTAGTTTGTAGGGTCTTCCTGTGACTTGTCCTGTGTGTGTTTGTCCTGTGATGGACTGCTCACCTGTCCAGGTGAACCTGGACTTCACTGTCAGCTGGACCAGGACCAGGACCAGGACCAGGACCAGGACCAGGACCAGGAGCAGGACCAGGACCAGGGACCCTGAACTGGACTGGATTTACGCCACACTGAGACTCAAAGTGGCCAGTTGCATTGGGCTGCTGCAGTTGAAGCTTGAAACAATTCTTATGAAAAGACTCGGGTCTTGTTTCGTGTCGACAGCAGAGAGTCGTTCTGCACATGCTCAGTAGAGACAATCAGAACCATGTTTCCTCCAGTGTCATGACTCCCAGTCGCCATAATAACAATCCAACTTGGTGGTGTTTCCATTACTGTGTTCGCTCCGTGGTTGATATTTATAGCGTGTGGTTCTTTGTGTGTATGTGGTTGTTTACAGAAACAAACAACGGCACCCACTACATGAAAACTACAGCATTTTTAGCATTTCCTCCGTTTCCATGTAAACGGACCTCATATCAAATCATTGCCATGTAAATGAGAAACTTTATTAAAACCAAACGGGTTGTGAAGGTGGCCTCGGTCTGTGAAGCTCTCACACTGTAGGACATAACAAGACAAGACCACACATTTCAATTTCATGACACGTTGTTAGTCTGCGGTTGGTCAGTCTGCAGTATCGTCAGGAACGAAGTGTGAAGACCACCTTTGAGGAAAATCACACACTTTCCAGTTGTTCTGCTACCTACGGTTTTTAAAATTCATTGATTTTAGATGATAGAGCGAACCCCGCCCAAACACAGCAATGGGAGTGGCCATGTCTATTAGTGTTTCCCTCTCTGAGCGAGTGGTTTTAGGAAGAAGCTTGAGAGAGAGAGACTGGACTCCTCCAGTCTGACATGCTGTTGTTTTACAAAGCAGCTCATATGTGCGAGCATTGTCCTCCAGCTGGACGTGACGGCAGGAGGAGGGCTCCGGCAGTAAACACATCATTAGTCTGAGCTCTGACTGCCGGGTGGAGCAGGGCTGCAGGAGACGCCACGGGGCCCAGTGCAGCTCCACCACAGCTCCACCACTCTGCTCACCTCCATGACGGAGATGCTAAATGGCCCGGCCGTATGAGGAGACAGACTACATATGGTAAAGGCTGCTAAAAGGTAGAATTAGCAATTTAAATAGCTTGTTGTGGCTGTGTGTGAATGGCTGGCTGGGGAGTAATGATGCTAACACACCTCCTTCCTTCAGTGTGGACAATCACTGCAGTGCAGAAGCTGCCACAGGCCACCACTCACCTCCCCTCCATTCCCTGCAGCTCTCCTCCTTTCCTTCACATATGAATACATTTATTCACTCGCATAAAGAAAGAGGGATTACATGCAACGCAGGAGTCATGAAGCGAATGCACGCTCGCGTGGCCACACGCATGCACACGGCAGCAGAGCTTCAAACGCTGCACAGCACATCAGTCAGGGAATGCAATCAGCCAAAGCAAATATAGCCTCCCTCCAGTGTTTTCACACGCGGCGAAACAGTCCCTCAAATGGAGGTGCGTGGCCGACCAGCAGAGCATACACAAACAGCAGCCGGCGACCTTGCCAGCACTCACACGGCCAGAGGACACTGCCTTGCTTCATCACCGCCCCGAACGTCACCAGTCCTCCACGCAGGAGCAGCGGGAACCTGGTGACGCCGGTGACGCCGGTGACACGCCAGCTTCAAGAGCAGGAAACGCCTCACCAGGGGGATTCTGAGGACACGCTGAAGGTTTGGCGGCCAGAGACAATCGCCAAACACTTCAGGTTCTGTCCTCAGGAGCCAAATCCAGCTTTTGTCTCTGCGTCGTCGTGGAAACGTTTCCCGTCCACACGGCACCGGGAAATGAGTCAACATGGGGAAGTATATCTGCCAGGCCTCTAGGTGGCGCTGTAACTCCGCCACAGACATTCTCCAAAAATGGAGAAGGAGACATGCGGCATGAGAAATTCGCCATCTGGCCTTATTAAACCAAATAACATCAGTAGCTTCTGCAGCGCTGTGGGCGCAGGGTGGCAGGGATGAGAGGCGGGGCGATGATGTCATCATTCTCAGTCGTCCATCCACACGTCAAAGCGCATGCGGCATTTTCAAATGTCTCCATTCCAAAACCCATTTTCAGAAAAAAAATTGAAAAATTCAACCAAGAAAACGAAGCAGTTACATGAAAGGGCGCCGTCGTGTGGGCGGGGCCTGAACTACCACCGATAACAAAACGTCTCCAGGCTCTTCCATACGTGTCACATTGTGCGTCTGCAGACCGCAGAACGTGGTCTGCAGACAATATTTACATCGTCTGGACTAAGGAGCAGCCTGCGGACACAGAAATAATGAATTGGCCTTTACTTCATTCTACCTCCTTGTGCAAGTATTCTGCCTGTGGTGTCCAGGATTACTGCAGTGACTATAGAACCGTCACTCAGGCTGGAAGGAGATGCCTTATGTCAAGCTGTGTATGTTTAAGCTGCACTTCATTGTATTCTCCAAACAATGCGCCATTGAAAAGCATGTTTGTAGGAGGTACAGACATGGCTAAGCATTCTGAAATCCCCCCTCTACCTGAATGAGAGTAAGACTGTTTAAGAATGGCGTTTTGTACCGGGTCATCATTCTAAGTAGTCTGCCACTTGTAATTCTGCCGGTATTTAACCAGAGTGTTCTTCTCGCTGCGTTTGTAACAGGATTATGACAATCTGCCGCTGAGCCTCGTAATCAAATGTTGCACCTCCGCTTGCTCTGCGTGTGATGTGCCACCCTTCCCCGCTCATCCCTCTGCCTGCTGGAGATAGCCCCAGGATTCTCCCCGTTAAGTATTCCTCCACACGAGTTCCCCTGAAGGAAGAAGAGCAGCGTGAACGTGCCTGGGTCGGCTTCACGCCGCTTTGAATGAGCAACGAAAGGCTATAAAACATTACAGTTGCATGGAAACGTTCACATCCTTGGAGCAGGAACCTGGAGGCGATACTTGTTTTGCTGTCATTCTACTATTAGACTGTCAGTTTTACTTCAGGAGTCTTTATCCGTTCACCTGGTGAGGCTGAGAGGATGAATGTTGTGTTGTGTAACGGCTGTACCGTCGTGGAGACGTTCGTCCAGCTTGGGCTTGGAGGCCTGCCGACGCAAAGTCTGCATCTCTCAGCTGTATGTCACCAGAAAACAACACCTGCTGCAGTTTTCTGAGGCCAATCGGTGACGGCAAGTTATAAATCTAGACATCTAGATATATGGAGGACGGACGGACGGATGGAGGACATGGTGGACGGTCAAGCTGGGTTAAAAACACATGGAATCATGTCTCTAAGATCTACAAACAACCTGGGACTGGCGCCACTGCGACACGGGCGTTAAAGTTCTAAAGTAACGCAAAAGGAGTGAAAAATTGAGGAGAAAGAAGAGAATGAAGCACATGGATCCCTTATATTCAGGACTTTTAAACCAAAGGCAGTCCTTCCAAGTGAGCCTAGATAGAACCAGAGAGTGAACTTGTGCGGCGCCAGCAGAGCAACTCTGTGTTCCCGTGACAGACGTCAGGTACAGTAAGGTCTTTTCATGTGCAGGCAGATGATGCCATTAATTAATCATGAATACCATGTAGTGCAAACAATGGCTGACAGCTAGTCTGGCTCACTTGAACCTCCAGCTGGGAAAACATTCTAAAGCACCGCTCCGGAGGAGCAGCTCAGTTCAGAGCAGATGCAGGATCAGTGTTGTTGTTGTTGTTTTACATTAGTTGCAGGAACAAGTTCCTAACGCAGGTCAGCAAAGGACAGTGACATCGGTAAGTACTTTGCAAGCTTAGGGACAAACTCCTCCATCAGCCAAACAGTATTTCACTTCATTATTTCAACATTACAACAAAGCTGGTGACACAAAGACAAATGAGCACAACAAATTAAATCTCTCTGACATTCTGAGGCACAAAGACAACGACGTCGCACACTGACGTGTTTGCAAACTGCACGATTGCAATAGTGGGAAACAATGTGACACTGCAGATCACATGTTTTACTGATATCTCAAGTTCTACTATTGACCAAACACTTGTTTTTAATAAATGTCTGACAGGCAACATTTAGCATCATTTCTATCCAGACGTGTTCAACAATGTATTAATTGATGTATCATTGAATCAAAACCTTCAATTATGATATCAGATTTAATTTGCTGTTGAAGTATGAAGCTCTTTGTCCGCGCAGCAGATTGAAGGTTTGAGCGCTTTATGTTTCGTCTCAGTTTCTATCAACTCACTGAAGTGGAAGTGGATGTTGCGTCATCGTCACCACGATCTGGCTCATTTTCTCAGACGAGCTGTGAGGATCAGGTCGCTGGCTAAATAATGTCTACAGCCTCCATGATACCTTGTTTTCATTTCTGAGATGAAAGAACTTCCAAACTATGCATTTATCCATTGTCAAATGTTTTGAGTCGCTGTTATTGAAGGTCCCTGAAATCAAAGGTCGTGACTATTGTAAGAACAAAGGTGGTTAAAAGGCTTAATATCTCCACCAGCATCGCTGAGCTAAACTCAGTTTCATTTGTTTGACAGTTATTTGTACATGCAAGCTCATTGAGAAACATCTTTTCCTTTACGAGAGGTCTTTTCTTAACGTTTACAGATTTGGCAAATGGCAAAGATCTAACTTCCAAAGCAGCAGATCAATGAGACATTAATTATACGATCTCTTGTTGCGTTGAGTGTGTCAATCAGAAACACACACATCAATGTATGACGGTGTATATTGAAAGAGGAAGTCATGGACTGAATGAACCCGCGGTATAAACATCGCAGGTGTTCAGACGCGTCAGCAGAAAGTTGTGTTCTTACCCATCGGCGTGCCGACCCCGTAGGCCTTGGAGTCGATGAGTCCTCCGATCTGCGTGAGGTTGCAGTTGCGCTGCGTCACAAACTCGATGGTGGTGGACTCCATGAGGAAGGCGTAGTCCGAGGTGAGCACGCGGTGAATGCCTTCCTCCATGTTCTTCACCATCACTGAGTGCCTGCGGCTGCTCATGAACTCCCACATCTTGTCGTAAGTGGAGATCTTGGTTTTCTGTGGAGACGGAGCAGCAGTCAGTCTGAGGGAAGGAGACTTCACTCTCGTATTCAATTATGCTACAGTTGTTCGTTCTAAAAGCTATGTGTGTTTTGATGATTACAAAGTTCCTGATTGGAGGTTAATGAAGGATTATAAAGTTCTGAGCAACTGGAAGAAACAATGATGGGCAGAGCGCTCACATCACTCATTTAAATACTGCCAGTGTTCGCAGCTCTATCAAGGCCTGCAGAGCCATTTACATTCAATTACTTTGCAAATTTCATTAGGAAAACATGTCATTTGCTCCAGCAGAACTTTTTTGCAGCTCCAGCAGCACGATAGGCTTTCTGTCTGCCTCAGTCATTATCGCTTATGAGGAGAATATAGGCTGAGTCAGGCGAGCATGCTAAATAGAGGCAGCAGGGCAAATTTGTATGACCGTAATGTACATAGCCGAGGTCTGCGCCGCCGCTATCGCCTTCTAGGCAGGAGCAGCAGCAACGGCATTGTCAAGTAGCTGTGCACCTCGCTTTCTACACCTGTAATCACTGAGAGAAATCCAAGAGCGCATTACTCTCCAGGGGAGCCGATTTGAAGGCATTTTTGAAGCCATTTGAAACCTAATTAAGTCACATCTTCAAGGTCCTGCCCGCCATTATTGTGTGTAATGACTTTTTGTGGCTGGTCGATATTTTAGATCAACTGGGTGATTTGCGGAGTGCCTATCAGAATCTTTCGGAGTCACCCTTGACAAATCAGGCGATTGAGCATGCAAGCTTTTGACTGCTGATAAGGCCGGAGCAGTGGCTGTGAATACAGGGGGAGGCTGATAACCACCTACACTCCACGTCGGGCAGAGAGCCGAGGCAGGCCTCCCCACGAGGAGCTGATTACACTGGTGCCGTACCAGGGCTCTCGCCAGGCACGACTGATGTGTGCCGCGATCCACTGACAGACACAAACAGCAGCAGAGTGCAAAACAAACCACTGCAAATCATCAAAATGGAAGCAGACTATTTGCGATGAAAGAGCTGGCCTCAGTGGGATCCTCTCACCGCCTGCGTCATGCAGTGTTCATCACCTGAACCTGGTTAATTCTCCTCTGCAAGCAGAAGTGGCAGTAGATCTCTGAATGCATTACGACCTCCTGATGTATCCAGATCCGTTGCTCCAGACTTTAGCCACTTGTTTTAATTAAGATAAGAAAACTCAGTCAATTGCTCGCACTTACTACTGAGGTCTTTTAAAAGTAGGAATAGTTTTACTTTGCTCGTTACTAAATCAACAACAACTTGTTGTTGGAAAAGAAACTCCATTGTTACTTTTAATTAAGTCTCCTAATTAAGATGTGTTCATAGTGTGCAGGTTGTTGTGTTGCTGGGCGGTCAGCGCTGTGTGGGTCAGTCTAATGACTCATTCTCTCATTAAGTTCAGCTCCAGTTAAATCTGCTCCATGGAAGTCGAACTGTGGCGCTAACGTTCTATTAAACTTCACTCATTTGAGAAAAGTACAACCTTTGACTGCTATTCAAACCTCATATAAAGAAACACACTCAAAGTGATGACAATCAGAAAAAGCTGACGCCTGTTTAGAAGCTATAAACTGATGCAGGCTAATGCTAAAGCTAACAGCCAGCACAGGGGGCAGCAGAGCTCCACAACTGTTTCCACTGGCAGGATTAAAAAGCAAAGTTCAGCAATTACAGAAAAATCAATGAAAATAATACAATACTAAGTTTGATTATTATGACAATATGTAGTGTTTCGTGTCTGTGCCTTGAAATGACTTTTATTTGTCACTATATACAGAAAATATAACTGAATATATCATTTTTAGCTTTGCAAACCAGATCTGCTGCAGTAATGTTGTGAAGTATTACAGTACGAGTCACCATCACAATGTATTTGAGCTCTTTCTCTTACTGAAGCCGATTTCAAAAACAAGCAACTGCAACAGTTTTCTTTTACTTTCAGTCAATCACTCCGTTGTTTGTAATTGTTCTTAGCTTTCAGGATTTGTGCCACTGGGCAGTCAATGGACTGATAGAACATGAAACTCCAGAAGTAGAACCTGCTCCTGGTTCTCGCTGTACGTCCAGTATGTACCCCCATTGTTTGTTTCACTCCAGATCACTTGAGCAGTTAAGATGTTCTCATAAAGATTCGGTGCACGAGGTTTTGATGGAGCATTCTACTCAGTTTCTATTTCATGCAGAAAGGATGCATTGAAATTCCTCACAGAAACCCAAAGTCTCCTTCAGATTTGGAGCGAATCCCCTGCAGGCTGCAGCAGATCGCTGCACAAACACTCCACACAAAGTTCAGCTTCTCGTCAAAAAAACAAAGAAGAGGAAAACAAATGGAGCTGTAATTGTGCCTTTTGTTTCAATTCTTAGCTGTGCAAGGCGAAGTATGGCAGTGGGTTTGGATCAGCAAGTCCTGAAACGGCACTTCAGTGGCTCGCTGTGGACGAGGAGTCCGTTTTCTTGCCGACGCTGCACAGTCAACAGAAATAAGAAGTCAAACTCAAGCTGCGCTCAAGAACCTCTGGGAACAGGAAAGTAAAGGTGCACAGTAATCACCCAGTTCTGTACAATCACAATGCAGACTGAAGGAGGGCAGAATCATTTAACATGATAATGATGGTGGAGGTACAAACCTATATTTACTTTCTTGTATTCATCAAGGAGAGACAAGACCACGGTCCGAGTCACAATCATCATCTACCAAGTTCTTTAAATAGAAACTATCACCCAGACACTCTTTATTGTCTGCGGGGAAATTCACTTATTTTCCACTTCCAAACAAAGTTTATTCTAGTCGTCCCATATTGTCCAATGTAGGTTTTCTAAATGGACCTGGAAAGTCTTGTTTCCTATTAATGAGCAGAGGAAGATTTGGGTTTGAACTCCTCCATGAGTCCGTGATGAAAATAGCTGCAGAAACATGAATATTGTGAATGTCAGCAGGGTGGAACTCACACCTTCCTCACAGGCATGTATGTTTGGATGAGCAAACTTGTTTTGTGTTGAACCAACTAATGCTCAGGAACAACTCTGCTTCCTTCGGCCGGTGCCTCTGACGCTGGAGTTTGTTGTTCCCGAACACTGAGGGGGAACGTTTAGTCTCATCCTGTCCGTGTATTAAAGTGTTTCTCTTGATAGTGCGCAAGGCCATTGTCTGTGGGTTGGATATTTCCCCCAATGCTCTTGGTCATGATGAGTGAAAGTACCTGAGGTCCCAGAATCAAGGTGACAAAGACGAAAAGTGCAGGTTTCAGCCAATATATTCATGGAAGTCACAGGTCTGAATACATGTTGTTTGTACCTTCACCGGCCTTAATTGAATCGTCTTTCTGCTGAAAACAAATGCTAGAAACTCACATTTGGATAATTGTTGCAGGTGGATTTAACCATGGATTATGATTCACGTGGCATTTATTCGGCCAAATGTGCCCCATTGACACAGGAACAGATAAAGTCTGGATCCATCTTGTCGGCCGGATTCACTGGAAACTTCTTCCTCGACTCCTCCAGCCTTTTAACACGTTTCGGGAAAATTAGGTCAGTGGTGTTTGCTGACAGACAAACAAGTAAACGACTGTGAACAGGTGAAAATGTGGAGAGGCGTCTGTCGGAGGCGATATATTTGACTCTCTAATGCTTGGACATGCAGGACTAAATGTGATGATTCATACCAGGTGAATAAATCCTCACATTTACACTTCCTGACCCGTCACATGGTGTCGACTGAGCACACGTTTGAAAAGAACAAAAATAAAGGACGGCTTCTTTCTTTCCACAGAACTTGTTTGGAAGCTGCTGCTTTGTATGAAAACAAACTAACACATTGTGGTAATAATGGGATTTCTTGTCACGTGCGGTGGGTTTGATGTCAGTTCACTGAAAGACAAAGAATATAATTCACTTTAATTATTGAAGCCAGACTCTTTGTGACATTTGGAAACGAGTCAATACTTTTACAGATGATAAATAAAATCGTGTGACTCCACGTCTCCCACCTGGCCGAGCCTCCAACCACCTTCACACACTGCTAGAAAGCCTAAGAGGGTTATGGTTTTCTACATTGTGCCGTTCAGTACAGTTCAGAATCCACAGTTAAGAATCGCTCTACGACTGGCTGGATTCCAAACTGATAATGTGCTGCTGAGCTTCAGCCAAGTACTGTCCACTGCAGGATTACTGCGGTTTGTGTTAAGTCAAGCTTATCAAACATAAATCTCACAGTAAACTCTCGCACTGTAAAATATGTTGTAAATGTTAGTTTTACATTTACTGGCCACTTTACTAGGCGCATCATGCTGGCGCAAGGTTTGGGCCAAACCCGGGAGGAGGCCTCGGGGGAGACCTGAACGATGGAGGTTTACATATTATTTCTAAGAAGAAGAAGATAATAATAATAAAACACTGGACACCCTGCACTGAGCAGCACGTCACCGAGGTGAGGGGACAACCTGCCTGACGAGGACAACGGACAGGTTTCACCGAGGTGAGGGGACAACCTGCCTGACGAGGACAACGGACAGGCTTCACCGAGGTGAGGGGACAACCTGCCTGACGAGGACAATGGACAGGTTTCACCGAGGTGAGGGGACAACCTGCCTGACGAGGACAACGGACAGAGTTCCAGTCCGTCAAATTAATAATGCTGAAAAAGCACGTAACGTCGCTGTTTGAGCCCCGCAGCTTCTTAACACGTTAACGAGCACGTGAACGCGTCAGTCAAAGCCGTCGTCTATGAGCTTTAGATTTACGGCTATTTGTTTTCAGAAAAGCGTCTTTCTGGGTTCCGCCTCTGAGCCCCCGTTGAGTTCGGCTCAAATACACGTAATAATCCTTCCAGATGTGTCAAATATACTTTGAAATCCAATCCTTCAACTCAATAATGCCGGTTTGCACTCTGGTGGACGAGTTGTGGTTCACCACTGTGGGGACGAAGGGAAGGACGTCCTCAGGTCCACTGTGGGGACGAAGGGAAGGACGTCCTCAGGTCCACTGTGGGGACGAAGGGAAGGACGTCCTCAGGTCCACTGTGGGGACGAAGGGAAAGACGTCCTCAGGTCCACTGTGGGGACGAAGGGAAGGACGTCCTCAGGTCCACTGTGGGGACGAAGGGAAGGACGTCCTCAGGTCCACTGTGGGGACGAAGGGAAGGACGTCCTCAGGTCCACTGTAGGGACGAAGGGAAGGACGTCCTCAGGTCCACTGTGGGGACGAAGGGAAAGACGTCCTCAGGTCCACTGTGGAGCTTCAAACTGTCCAGTTGACACGAAAAAGACGAAAATGTCCCGGACGCCGTCGCAGCAGCTGAACAAACCCTGACCTCTGACCTCTGATCAACAACCATGAAGGTTCAAGGTCACTCAGTTCCTCTTTCTTCATGGCTGTCATGCTCAGTGTGACCTCAGAAGATCATCTTCGTCATCTTCGTCATCTTCGTCAGGCCGTCATGCAGAAACAACACGGGGTTATGAAATCACTGGAATCAATCTGCTGCTCAAACGTTGAAGCTTCTGGACCAGCAGCCACAATCAAATAGTTTACAATCACTGGATGAAATCTATTTTAAAATCCCACCTTGACACTATTAATTCCAAGAGAATCAGTGACTTTCGCTTGATGTCAAACTTCTCATGTGCCGATCGGATGTTTTCTGTCCTTCATGTTGTGTGCACTTCATTTAAACGCAAATCCTGTTACGTTTAACGAAAACCGATTAATGCAAAAGAAAACATGAAAACTAAACTGTAGCAATAAACATAAAATATTAATAGAAGTTTAAAATTAACATACATTTCAAGGAAAGAAAATCTGACCATCCATTTATTTTCTCGCCCGGTTTCTGCACGAGGGAGCGCTAATTAAAGACAGCTAAAAGGAAAAAAAGAAGAAAAAAATCTCCAATGAGAAAATTAATAACCTCAGAGCTTATTAATGCCGTGATATTTAAAAATGTTGCCTCCGGCCTGCATAAAACCAGCTTTCAATTTATGTGCAAAAAATAGCTATTAGTCATCAGTGTAGAATATAAAATAGGTGTGTGAAACAAAATCAATGAGGGGACACATTGATTTGACTCACATTAGATTTAAGCAATCCTCCAGTCAATCTGAAGTTTGCACATTCAAATAAAACCTCAATTTAAAACTCCATAAAGATAAAACATTTTATGTGTCATACTTAATATTTGTTGCTTTGTGTTTTGCACCATTACACCAAGAGAAACTCTTGGTACTGTGGAAAGTACCTTGAAATACAATCATTGTGATTCTGCTGATATGCAGGTATTATATTGTTTCTGCAAAATAAACCCAAACTACAGTATTTATTGAAATCAACTGCAGGAAATACTTCGACACCATCTGAGATTTAAATCATTCATCTTCAGGGTTTTGTCGTGAACAAACATTCATTTATAGATATTGGAACATGATGTGTCTATAATTTTGATTTTAATTTTTGTTTTAATTTTTTTATTAGTCCCGTCAGACTAGAAAAGTAAAGCCTTGGTTTTGTGGTTATATTTAGATTTTTTTTGGCACAGAAAAGTCATTATTTCGAGTATTATTTTATTACAGAGATGATTAAATCATTTTTTAAGAGATTTAAAAAAAAAAAAATCATAATAAGGGATATTAGGTGACCTCTGAGGAGAATATCTGGCAGCTACCATCTTTTCAAAATGTTCTTCCAAACTGACTATGAGACTAAAGAGAAGTTTTAAGAAATAGTGGTGTCACGTGCTCAAAAGCACAGGTTACATAGGATTTTGTGTAATAATGACGAAGCATCGGACATTAAGAGAAACGTCTATGTGTTTTGTGTCTTTGGCGTGAAAAAGCTTCTGTTCCTCTCAGGGCCGAGGTGAAACCAGATTTATGCTTCTATTTTGAAAATCTGATGAACCAATAAAAGACACCAGGCTTAATGACGTTCACATAAAAGTGGAGACTCTGGTGCAGTTCAGTCAAAGCGTCACATCGTATGAAAGACTGAGTGAAGGAGATTTAATAACGGCTGACATCCAGTTATAAATACATTCACATTCACACATTTTCAAACCATAAATCATTTAGCCATTTTTACAATCTTTCAGCATATTTTACTTCATATAAATGAATCATAATCAGGACTCCACATTGATGGAGATGGGGAATGTTATTGGATTTAAGATGTTGAAGTAAATTGCAGAAGTGAGTAAACCAGGAGGAAAAAAAACCAAATAGAAGAAAGATGAAGAAACTTCAGACTGCCAGCAATCTAGAATTCTGAACAACGCTTCAAAATAGTCCTTAAAATATAAAAATATACATTGTGGAATAGACTTGTAATCCTTCAACTGGCATCATTAATATTTAAATTGGTTGAACATTTTGTTTTGAGAGCAAATGGAACAATTTAATCCATTTTAATGTGATCATGTAAAAACTCCTTAAGATACTCAATAATATATCAAGAGTGTCATCAATGCGTTCTTGTTATTAGTTGATAAAATAAAGCAGAATTTGCCAAATACAGTCCGCCAAACAACGACATAATTGAAAGTGAATAAATGTGAGTGAAGATGTTGTTTTAGCTGTTTTTTATAGCGTTCACTCCCAGGACACAACAGCCATTCAACACGGAGGCTCATCAAACCCTGGCGCCACACTTTATGTTCGTCTCCCTGCACGAGAGCAACACCAACGAAGAAGTGAGGCTTTAAGAAGTGAGGCTTTAAGAAGTGAGGCTTTAAGCAGCGTGACGGGATTTGACTCCCGACGTGTGAACCAGCCTGCATTGGTGTGTTTCTGCATTTCACTTCAGTCACATTGAATAAGAACACAGTACGTGCTTTAGCTTTCCTGTATACAATGTTCAGTGTGTGTGTGTGTGTGTGTGTGTGTGTGTGTGTGTGTGTGTGTAGCTTTGATTGCCATCAACAACAGACACACTGTTGGTCCTTGTCAGGAGCGGCTCACTGCTTGCCAGAGTGTTTTGCATATTTTTCAAAGGGCCCTAATCAAAAGAATCCAGAGCGCTGAGGGGACGGCGCTCACTTCCTGTCAGCACAAACACACTTGCTTTTATGAAGCATTCTCTCACAGCACAATATACGCACACTGTTTATGATACACTGTTGATACTAAACACAAGTGGCTATGAAGGAGAGACGAACAAATAAAAAATAACTAAAAGCTGGACACGCTGGGAGTCAGCCCGCTAACCCATCACAGTACAACGCTTCTTCAATCTCCACTCTCTACTACTATGTCCTTGTGGTACGGAAGAGCATTAGTCCAACTCTAAAACTAATCCCTACACAAAAATCGATTGTGCATTTCAAGAAAAAAAGTAAAAATTGGGTGTCGATGTCTATAAATGTTTTTCATGGAGCACTTTGATAGGAAGTCTGAGCCGCCAGCACATGACTGCTTCTATAAAATGCATTGCAGCGGTTTGATGAAGTGGTGAAACGACACTTGTGAACAAGGCTGCAGCTCATAAACACCGTGAACATCAGCATGAGACAGTGAAGCGTCGGAGCAGCCTGCAGCTCCAGCTGATCCCAGGACTCCAGGATGGTCGTACACTGGATTATTACTAAACTAAGACATTCTGGGTCAAATCTGGAGTTCAGAAGCAGCAAGAAACACTATAGAGTCAGAATTATGAGATTTCGTGTGATTATTTTGACGAAGGCTGGATCAGAGGAGACGTTTCCAATTTGTTTTTTTAAATCTCAACTTTGAATTTAAACTTTTTTCTTAAAGTTGCATGATGTTTTGTGTTTTTTTTTACCTTTGAAAGAGTGTCTTTTTGGGTGGTCCTAAGATTCTGTCCAGCCAGAGGACAGATTAGTGACTAGGACACCGTGACGTGTTGAACTTTATCATTTAAACTGCAGGAAATGACTGAAAGTCCATTTAAAGTTCCTGGAAGGTGTGAAATCTGTCATCAGCATACGTTTATACACAAGGAGTGAGACACAGCTGGGTTGGTGGTCTCCCACTTGGAAGGTTGCAGGTTCAATTCCCATCTCCACCAGTCCACATGCTGAATCTCAGGACATGTGAATTCTGGGTAATTTTGTCCTCCGTGGCGGCGGGCGTGCATGTGTGACCACAAGACGTGATAAGAGGAGTTTAATAACAGGTGATATTGAGCACATTTATCTAAGCTGTCACACAGTTAGTTAATAAACTAGCTGCTCTGCAGTGCCAGATGCAGCATAAAGCTGAAAATCTGAAAATGATTGTATAGATATCGAAAGGTTTGCCTTCTGTGTCGGGAGCAGGAATAAACTGGGCATTTAACTACAGAACAGATCAGACACTTTGACAGCTGTTGGGACACAAAGACGTGAAACCAGCTGATTTCTAGTCTCTGTTTATGAGGAATTCTGGGACCTGATCAATAATCAATCATCTTGACCTGATCAATAATCAATCATCTTGACCTGAGCAATAATGAAACCAACAGATCTGATCACCAGTCGATCGACTGTCCTGATGCCCCTCGAGTTCCACGGTACCACAATATAGAACATACTCGAGTACATTTACTTCAATTACAATGTTTTTTTTGTTTTTTTTAATTTACAGTTTGACATTATTTCTAATCACTTTCAAGTTACAGCCTTTTTGAATCGACATGCCGGAAACAGTAGTACCAACACACACACACACACACACACACACACACACACACACACACACACACACACACACACACACACACACACACACACACACACACACACACACACACACACACACACACACACACCCTCCCTCAATAAGCTTCCTGTGCTGATTTCCGCAGCAGGCTGGCCGTTCCTCCCGTCTGTCAGCTGGTTGCTGCTCAGCCCTTCCGGCTGGTTCTGGTTCCGTCGGCGCCACATCCACGTGCAGGGCGCCGGTCTGTGCAGGGCGCCGGTCTGTGCAGGGCGCCGGTCTGTGCAGGGCGCCGGTCTGTGCAGGGCGCCGGTCTGTGCAGGGCGCCGGTCGGTGCCGCGCGCCGAGCCGCCACCCCACCGTGCACACAAGGTGAAGAACCGGCAGCGCTTCTAATAAGATGTGATTTTATTAGCTAACAAGCCCGACGCAGCAGCGGCGTGTGTTTGCTCATTAAATTATTCAGTGTTATTGTAGCGGCGGTCCAGAGGGAAGGTCCCCGCTACCGAGACGCATCGGTGCCTCCCAGACTTTTCCGCGCAGACGTTTGGATAATTAGCCACCATTAGACATGTATTTTACAGCAGGAGACAATAATTACCCAAACAGTGAGTATTTTGTCGTCCCCCTCCCCGGGTCTGAGTGGTGATTACTATGCTTGTGCACATCGCGGCTGGCTTTGCCGCCATGAATCAAGCCAGCCCGATGATAAGCCTGGTCAAAACACGCCATCCATCATCACAGCTCCGTCTCTGAAACGCCTCACGCTGGCTGTGTGGACGGAATATGTTTACCCAGTGGAGGACAAATGTCCTCTACATCTGCCCTGCTCATCAATCTTCAGTGGGGACGAGCGACGTGAGACTCGTTCTGCCGAACAGGAGCTCTTTGTCTGTCCAGCTTTTAGAGAGGAAGTGAAGAAACTGGCCAGACGACTCAACATTCAGGCCTTCACCTGGACAGGAAGTCACCTGACGGAAGCTTTCCAGAGAGGAAGTGACACGCAGGTAAAAACCCGGGATTCCGTTTGAGCTCATTTCGTGGCAGGGTCAGACTCCAGCTGCTGAAACTGGAGTTTGGTTCGGAACACTGGTGGACGAATGATGAGACGAGAACCAGTGATGGTGAGAGATGGAGAGATGGATAGAGAGGGCGAGTTGTCTCTCAATCAGAAGGTTGCAGGTCTGATTCCCTCAGAGCAAGCCACTGAAGCCCAGACTGGACGGACTGAGCGCACGGCAGCCGCCTCCACTGGCGTGTGCGTGTGAATGGGTGAACGGGATTAATAATGTAAAGCACTTTGGGGACGGCTCAAGGCGTAGAAAAGTGCTATAGAAGTGAAATCCATTTACCTTTCAACTCAACAGACCTGCGGGAAATAGCGCTGACTAAGCAGCGCTGCGATGGTGAGAAACACGACGTCCGGACAAACTGAAGGCGTCAGGATCGACCCTGTTATTCTCAGTAAACAGGAGTTTGACTGAGGGGTCAAGGAGTGGCCAGGCTTTTGGAGAAGCTCTTTGTAGAGTGTGGATGAGTAGCTACCAAAGCAGGAAGTGAAAACACCAGGAGACAATCAATACATCAAGCTTTGTTGGCCTGAAGGCGAGAAACAATCCAACCGCATCACTGCTGGAGAATCAACTCCAAAAAGTACACAAGCCTCCCAATTCACAAGTTCCGTGGAGGGATGGAAGAGCAGCGAGGACTGTGTGGAAACAGAGACTAACGGTCGTTTAGTAAATCATGTTCTCATGTTATCTACATGGTTGGATTGGAACTCGCTGGCTGTGATTTAGTGGAAACTGTTCTGACGGGTCAGCGTCTGTCTGTGTCTGAATAAATGTACAGGACGGTGATGGATTCACTAAATACTGTGAAGACGGGATTACATCATCCTGTTTTTACACATTCATATTTTAAAATGAGCTGCTTCTGTGTAAAATCCAGACGTCCATTTATAGTGACGTGAGAAAGACGAAAGAGAGGACTTGGAAACTAAGTACACACTGTGTGTGTGTGTGTGTGTGTGAGAGAGAGAGAGAGAGAGAGAGAGAGAGAGAGAGAGAGAGACTTGCATAACCTTATCTCTTCTGCAAAGTCACTTTTAATAACGCCACGTGACAGAATGATGTGTTCTTCCAATTGACAGCACTCAGTGAAGTTCTCTGTCTTTTCCAGTTGGAAAAAGTTGTTGGATATCAAAACCTTGTAACTGTCTTCTTTTTAATTCTGAGAGTAGAAGAGACTATTTTGAGCCTCCAAACTACATTTTAACACTGAAAAGCAAATTAAAAGTGAGACTTAGAGTTTGGCAGTCTGTTGGCAGTTGGCTGTGACTTTAATGGAACAAGTCTGCCAAATAAATGTTATTTTTTCTTGTCATACTATAATTAGATATGTGGCAATGTGCTGAAATCATGTTTGTGTTTTTTTTTTAAATTATATACAGTACATCGAGATTCTACACAGAATGTATGCAGACCCCCCCACAGCCCTTGCTCGATGCTGTCGGGGACTGTTCAGCACAAGCACAAGTACCGGTTGCAGTATCGGACCTGATACCGGGATCGGTGTATTCAAAACTGACATACAAACGTCCAATAAAATCTGTTTTCAGCATTTGTGCACCACAGTGTGAATACTGACGTACGGCGTCATGCTGGAACGAACGGAATCTGCAGTCTGACCTGCGGCTAATAATTTCATCTGCACAGATCTGAAGATGAACAAGCACATGGCTGCTTCTTCCACCAACTGCTGGTCTACCAGCTGTACAGGGAAATGATAAAGAGACTGTGCGCTATCACTACAACAGTGTGAAGACCAAACACACACAAACACATTCATCACGACCGTCGTCCACGTGTGTGACTGTGTGTGTGTGTGTGTGTGTGTGTGTGTGTGTGTCTACTGCACACATGGATGGAAATGAAGTGGAAGAAGGGAAAAAAAAAGGTGAAATCTGAAATCTACGGGCCGTAGGATAGAGGAAAATACATCTAAAGTAGGTGAGCTTTCAAACCTGGCTGGATTAATGCAACATCCTTGATGTGCAGCACGGATTGTAGATGATCCTCCACTGAGGGGATTGGGGAGGAGAGCCTCGGCACGGCAAAACTCTGACTATTCCATGGTTCCGGGCTATTACACAAGCAAAATGTAGGACAGAACTGAATGTCAGCGTGGCTCTAAGCTCACCGTGAGACGACCCCGGGTTTGGAAAGGCAGCAGGGAGGGATGTGGGGGTCAATTAAAGCAGACTCGTCCGGCGATATGCTGATGACTAACCGAGTGCTGGACGATGGTGATCCTGCACTTAGACATGCTAGCAGGTCAATACCGTACTAATCCTCTGCTGGAACCTTGGTTTCAGCAGAGGTTTACACCGTGTTCCCGAGCCCCCCTTCAGCCCACCGTGGACACAACGGGACGGACCCTCAGCCTTTACAGGGAGCTGGAGGACTCAACAGGTTGTAAATCACTGCAATAAGAAATGCAACAAACAAGCCTGGCAGAAGGTTTTCGTGTTGTTTTGAAATCAGAATGTGTTTTTCCAACTCTTGAGTGCAGGACAGGGGAGCCGACTGCAGTTGGTTCAGTAACCATGATCTGTTACTAACCTTGAAGAAAGTCATGGTGGCGCCGTCTTCCACCACTCCGTACTCGATCTTGGTCTGTTTGGCCAGGTCGTCGGCCGAGTCGATGGGCGACTCCATCCTCTCCACGGTGAGGAAGGCCGCCAGGTTGGCCGTGTAGGAGGAGATGATGATGAGGGTGAAAAACCACCAGATTCCTCCTACAATTCTGGTGGACAGGGCTTTCGGCATGAGCTCAGATCCTGAACGGGAGGAGCAGAGGAGGGATTAGACCTGAAGCTGGTCTGAGGCTGGAGGAGGGTCGGGTCCACCCGGGTCAGGCCGGACCAGACCAGAGCGGGCCGAACCGGGCTGGGCCGCTGCCTCTGCTGCCTGGTTCACACAGTCACACTCAAACACACAGGGTGGACAGGGTGGACGGGGTGGATGGAGTGGACGGGGGGACGGGGGGAAGGAGTGGACGGGGTGGACAGGGTGGACAGGGTGGACGGGGTGGATGGAGTGGACGGGGGGGACGGGGTGGACAGGTTGGATGGGGTGGACGGGGGGGGACGGAGTGGACGGGGGGGACGGAGTGGGCGGGGTGGACAGGTTGGATGGGGGGGACGGAGTGGACGGGGTGGACAGGGGGGATGGGGTGGACAGGTTGGATGGGGTGGACGGGGTGGACAGAGTGGACGGGGGGACAGGGGGAAGGAGTGGACGGGGTGGACAGGGTGGACGGGGGGGACGGGGTGGACAGGTTGGATGGGGTGGACGGGGGGGATGGAGTGGACGGGGTGGACAGGGTGGACGGGATGGACGGGGTGGACAGGGGGAAGGAGTGGACGGGGTGGACAGGGGGAAGGAGTGGACAGGGTGGACGGGATGGACGGGGTGGACAGGTTGGATGGGGTGGACAGGGGGAAGGAGTGGACAGGGTGGACAGGGTGGACGGGATGGACGGGGGGGACGGGGTGGACAGGTTGGATGGGGTGGACGGGGGGGATGGAGTGGACGGGGTGGACGGGGGGGATGGAGTGGACGGGGTGGACGGGGGGGATGGAGTGGACGGGGTGGACAGGGGGACGGAGTGGACCACGGTTTGGTGAGCTGAAGCTAAACAAACTAGCAGTTAGCATTTGTTCCATCTTGTTGGAGGTTCTCAGTCGTTTGAAGACAGAATCCACGAGGCGTCGTAGTGAAACTGCAGGACTGTGGACGTAACGCCATCGTAGTTTGCAATCAGACACTCTTGTTACTGTAAACAGATAAATTAGTGTGGGATTAATAACGAGGACTTTATTGAGCTCTAATAGTGCTGATATCATGTGGAAACACCAAATAAACAAAGATCTCCTGGTTGGTGTCCTTGATTGTTTTGGCTAAAAGTAAATCAGACGAACTCAGCAGGCTAAATATTCACCAATCACTGGTTTTGTCATATGAAGAATAGTAATTGGTTAAAATAGTCATCGTTACCAAAGGGGGTGCATTTTGAGAGAAACCAAAGCAGTGTGTTACTTTCTACTGAAATTGTAGGGCAAAGAAAACAGAACCTGAAAGTAATAGTCTGTGTTTCTTCTGGAGAAAATCCGATGAAGTAAAAGGATTTTAGAATTGCTGCTCTTAAGGCCAGTTTGACGAGGTCTCCACACTTTATCAGGTACTGGTCCCCCTTTCTGGGCTGTCATGGACTGGCCTTACGACGTCCATCTTTGTTCAGTGGATCCATACGGGTGGTGCTGGCGTTCTCCTGAGAACAGCATAGAACCGCTAGGTGCCTGAACCCAAACTACAGAAAATAACCCCAACCCCCAAAATAATCCCAACTCTAAAACCGAAACCTGTTCGACTGGGATCATGGCGGCGTTCTTCTGAGCAGAGCAGCTCAAACCTAACCTCAACCCTACAAATAAACCTAACCTCAACCCTACAAATAAACCTAACCTACAAATAAACCTAACCCTGAACTCTACAAATAAACCTAACCCTAACCCTACAAATAAACCTAACCCAGAACCCGACAAATAAACCTAACTTACAAATAAACCTAACCTCAACCCTACAAATAAACCTAACCTACAAATAAACCTAACCTCAACCCTACAAATAAACCTAGCCTACAAATAAACCTAACCTGAACCCTACAAATAAACCTAACCTACAAAGAAACCTAACCCTAACCCTACAAATAAACCTAACCCAGAACCCGACTAATTTTTTTAGACTTATTCTATTTTATTTATGTTTTATTCTTTGCTCTCTGTGTTCCTGTCCTGTTAAAGCTGCTGGAACTCGAATTCCCCCGAGGGAGTCGTCCCAAGGGATTAATCAAGTCCATCTGAATCTGAGTCTGAATCTGAATCTGAATCTGAATCTGAGTCTGAATCTGAGTCTGAATCTGAGTCTGAATCTGAATCTGAGTCTGAGTCTGAATCTGAATCTGAATCTGAATCTCTTCCCTTTAGTCATAAATAAACTGAAAATCGACTTGACCTCATTCACCTGGGCTGGGTTCTCCTTGGAACTGAGGCTGTGTTCTACCTCTGACTGAGGCTGGGTTCTCCTTGGAACTGAGGCTGTGTTCTACCTCTGACTGAGGCTGGGTTCTCCTTGGAACTGAGGCTGTGTTCTACCTCTGACTGAGGCTGGGTTCTCCCTGGAACTGAGGCTGGGTTCTCCCTGGAACTGAGGCTGGGTTCTCCCTCTGACTGAGGCTGGGTTCTCCCTGGAACTGAGGCTGGGTTCTCCCTCTGACTGAGGCTGGGTTCTCCCTGGAACTGAGGCTGGGTTCTCCCTCTGACTCAGGCTGGGTTCTCCCTCTGACTGAGGCTGGGTTCTCCCTCTGACTCAGACTGGGTTCTCCCTCTGACTGAGGGAGAACCCAGCCATCTATCTTCTTATGGTCAGACTCGGAGGAGCCGGTCTGTCCAGTGAGTGGATGAGGATCCTAAGCCCAGTCTGGAGGAAGATGTCAGAGGGTGACAGGGTTTGTTGTCCGGGTGGAAGGAGGTGGGCTGGGGTTCTATCAGGACGGCTCTGCTGCAGAGGATTAAGCTATTGAAAGCAGGGATTTCTGCACATGCAGTCAGAGGGGAAGCTGATAAAGAGCCGGAGCGGTAGGAGGTGAAGAACTCTGTGCTCCACTCCCTTTGTGAGGGCCTCAGACTGCACTCTCACTTCTTTCTTGCTCGCAGTCCCCCGAGTGAGCTGTGGAGTAGAAAGAGGGCGTGCAGGGCGAAGACGTGGCAGCCGACGGCACGGCGAGCCCACTGCTATAGATACACAGCAGAGAGGACAGGGCAGGCTGGAGGTGCTTTACGTTTCCCACAATTCTCCCCTCAGGAGTGCGTACAGTCTGGGCCACGTCATCCATGGCGAGGGCCCCGGGGCACCACGTGACTATGGAAAGAACTGAGCTTTAATATCATGTCACATTCCCTCTGTTTAGAGGAGAAGCAAAAACATAAATAAATAAAAAAATCCCAAAATGACTCAATAGACTACAGAAAAGACTGCATTTCACATTGTTCAGGTTTGCCTGAACCTTGTGGGATTGCTTGACATGGACCAGTGGATTCTGGTGTTTTGGTTGATCTCTGCCCCGTTTACACAACGTGTAAGTCAAGTATAATCAACAATACATCATTTTTCGGTTTTTGTTTCGCAATTTTCCATGATGTCTTCTTCCACGGAAATGGCAGAAACCTTGAAAACGATAGCAGGTCGAGTCGCGAGTTGGGCCTGGTGGTCTTTTGTGTAATGAAACCACACAAGCTCAACTTTTCTGAAACAAAAATACAAAATCGACACGTTTTCATTTGAAAAGTTGTGTAAATTGGGGCCTAAAGTGTGTTTGAGTTCATCACAATGCTGCGAGTCTGCAGACGGTGTGCAGGACTTCAGTTCAACTTCATTTCATCATTTCATTCAGAGGACGACACGCTGAAGACGGAACTTCCTCAAAGTTGACCTCCGAGGATCATTCCGGCCCAGCGAGACGCTCCAAGGCAACGGGAACGCAGTGTTCAGCGTTTGTGTGAGTGAGCAGAGGAAGCAGCGGCGCTCCGACTCGTCACTCACACTGTGATATCACTGTCACTGTGGAGAATGACGTGCAGTCGCACTGCGATGCTTCTCACTATAATGGCTGTGAGGAGCTGCTGAATCGGCCAGCAGCCAGTGCATTGTGGGAGTTCCACCTTCCAGGTCCATCTTTTAGATGTCTTCTAATGGAAAAGAGCTTTTTGCGTTGACTCCCTGGTTTCTTGTAATTCATGTCACAGAACATGGTCTGGTGTCACATTTCACTCGTGTTCAGGTTCGTATTGTCACATTGATAAAGATTCTGCATTTCAAGTCTGGCATTGAGTTGCATGATGACATTTGCAGGATCGACGATGTCGTCAGCACATTAATGGAATCAGCATTTTAATAAGATGCTTTCACAGAACGCAAAACACGCTGGAAAGCTTTAAATGTCCTATTTGCATCTGTCAGTGGGCCGTCACAGTAATAGTGGGGGATAATGACATGTTTAGTCCACGGGAGTCACAGACTGGAATTCCCTCTGCAATTAGCTGGAAACAAACAAGTGCTGATGACTGTGAGCGCCGCCAGTCTCTTAAAAGCAGCAACAAGGGAACATTTGAAAAGTCTGACTTCTTCCTTCGTCCATTATTCATTTATAAAATGAAATCCAAGGTATTTACACGTCAGCATTAATGATCCTCACCGATACTTTACCAGGGGAACGTGAACCGTGTTGAATGTTGCAGGGTCTTTCCAAGCAGGTCTAAGTGAAGTTTGAATGATTGCTGAGCTTCTGAAAGGTCCATTTTCTGACCTACATGCCTCCCCCAGCGTAATGATAAATTATATATCTGTGCTGCACGCGGGCTAAATTATTACATGACGCATGAGAGATTTATGCAGCTATATTGGAAACATTGACTTCTGGTCAGGCTCACGTGAATCAATCAGGCCTGCTGACGTCCTTCACTCCATAAATATCTTTTCTTATCTTAAACTGTACAGTCAGGTCAAACTGCATAGCGCTAGTTATCATTTAAAACCCTGTTCATGTGAATCCTTGTTTACATCCAGTCTTTCATGGTGGAAACCTGAATTATGATTATATTGACTCGTTCCCCAAACACAAGGATGTCCACTAAACACCACAGATACACACAACGTGCATTATAGACTATATACTGCATATCAAACTTAATCAATAGGTGACACGTGAATTGATTTGCTGTTTCCACACTCAGGCTCAGCTTAAGTCAATTAAAATAAGTGATGAATCCTAATTTGTGAGAGTTTGCAAATAAGTATTTGAGAGCGACAGTAAAAACAATCTGCAGGAAACAGATTCAGCATCTAATGTGAAACTACAGACCTTCAAGTGCTGGATCTCCTGGTATTTGTGTGGTTGAGGATTTGACATGAACCATCGAGAGAATAAAACCTTACATGGAATCATGACACGCGAGGTAGAGGGTCACTGTTTCAGGGCAAACAAACTGCAGCTGGTTGGTATTTTGGGCATCATGCAAACTTTGCTTCCACGTTGGTTGCATGCTACATGCTAAATGCTAAATGCTAAACTTTGGCCAAATCAAAATGCACTGCTGGTTAATTCCAGGCATTGTGTGTTCCAGGTTGTCATAAAGTCGTCCACTCTGCCCACGCCACACACACACACACACACACACACACACACACACACACACACACACACACACACACACACACACACACACACACACACACACACACACACACACACACACACACACACACACACACACACACACACACACACACACACACACACACACACAGCCGGTTGTGCTTGTGGCCTCTCTGACCCACGGACAACTGATGGTGTGCAGGTTCAAAAGTGGAGCGTGTTACCAGCTCCGGAGCTTCCTGTCCAGTTCCCCCTCAGAACCCTGAGCAGAAACCAAGCAGCACTCCGGCTCCCAGAGCGGAGCTCAACCTAAACAGAGCCTGGTGGGGGCCGACTGTCATGTACCCAAGGTAACGTCAGGACCAAACAGCACGGCCCACAGCTTTCTGGGGGGTGGGCAGGCCACTGGGCACGGGGAGCCTCTCTACAGTGTAGACCAGTCTGGTCCCCACAGCCACATCTTCTCAACTGGTCACCCCTCCTCATCCGCTCCGCTGCAGCGGGCCAGCCTCTGGGCGGCCGCAGCCACGACGCTGCACAAGATGCTTGTAGCAGCTCATGGGGTCATTCATGTTGAGGCAGAGTACAGCGAGGTCAGTCATCTTTCAAATGGCTTTACTACTTGCATCTCATAAATAAAGCAAACAACATCCGTGAAGGGACTAGCAGCTATGTGGAGGAATGTTAGCGAGCATGCAGCGGGACATAGATCAAAGCGTGCATCCAGCCATGAAAGGTTAAACTACCAATGTGGAATCTTGGAATAAACTTCAGGGTCACTTCACACAAATCGTTGGCTCACTTCTCTCTGGTTAAACCAAGGTTTGCTAACTTTGTATTTTGTTCTCATCCCACTATTAAACTTTATAGAGGTCATTTTTTAACAAAGACATAAGAATCAATCTGTTTGTTTTAAATCCACCAAATCTTGTCTTTCAACCTCTTCTGTTGATCTTCTTCCCTGATCGATGTTACATTTCTTCACAAAATGACGTGTCTTTTTTGTTCTTTTTTGGGTTTTTTTGCCTGAAAGCAAGCAGTGAATTAGTTCTGATATGTTCTTGTCACAGACATCCCTGATATTAACCAACGTAAACTGTCACGAACCAAAACTGAGCTGCTGCGATTCACTTAAAGTGAGAATGACTCTGGGTGTGTCACTGTTATTTTAATACTGTGAAAACAGTTCCATGAATACTCAGGTGTAAAGTGATGGAGCTGCTAATGCTAATGCTAATGCTAATGCCTCCCCACCCGTCTGTACTTTTAATGACATGTTGGAATTAGAAACAAACCCAGAAATGTGCTTCATACAGACATTGGAATGTCGGAGCCAGACACTCAGGTAAAGCGATCAGCTCTTATAGAAGGTCAAATCATATTGATTTTCACGGCATCCTTTAAAACCTAACCTTTATAAAATGCTCTTGTTTTCTTTCTGCTATTGCGACGGATACAGGGAAAAGTCATCTCTTCTCCATTGCATTGTGTTGAGGTTAGCGACTGAATGAAAACCTGGACATTAGGAACTCAGACCGTCTGCGTCTCGTCTCATTTGTGTCAAATGACCCTTTTTCCTTTAGTGTCTCCTCTTTGTGCTGTTTTGATGCAAGGCATACAGACCCTACGTCTACCATGCTGTCCACACCCTCAACACTTCACTACCTGCTTTCCTATGTTGCATCGTCTGGGAAGGAATGCTAGTTAGAAATGCAACGTATTTCACACAGAGTGACACAGGAATTTGTGTGTGTGTGTGTGTGTGTGTGTGTGTGTGTGTGTGTGTAGAAAACCCAAATTCCAAAAGATCCCTCATATTACAGCTGATGATATTTTACAGAACAAACCAGAGATGAACAGAAAAACCTCATAGTTTGAAGCCAGAATAAAATTAGTTAAAGCAGAACGTTAAATTGAAATGTTTAAATACTGAACAGCCCTGCGATGGTTTTACTACAACACAGAAGTGGGAATGATGAGCTTACATTTACCAATGATTAACATTTAACATATTAATAGTTTACTGAACTATTTCATTTCTTCTTTTTTTCCCAGACATGCACAAAATCAAATGTCAAAGTGAACACTAATCACAAGGTATTTCACCAGCAGAACAATATGTTTAGGTTGCATGTCCAAAAAGGAGTGTGAAGAAGTATATCCCACATCTAATTCAGGACATGATTATTTATATTAAACTGATGAGAGTGGACACAACCTGATCAACTGACTACGACTGTGTGTTAAATAGTTTATATTTGTAATTATCTCTACATTCTGAGCAAAACCCAGTAACTGAAGCTGGAAATGAAGACATCTATGTGCAGGACTCGTTCCTGTGGCACTCTGTTGTGACATTGACAAAGACAAAAACCAAACAATTATTCAAAGAGTTAAATTCCATTTCCTGTTCAACGTTCAGTGTTTTGCTTTCAGTCTGAAGACGCCGACGAGTTGAGAAGATATGGCGTCGGTGTGGCAGGACCAATCAAAACCAGACAAGCTGCTGACTTCACATTCTCACCTGAACCACCTGCCTCACGTCACTCAGGGTGGGGGGGGGGGGGGGGGGGGGGGGGGGACTCACCTGATGCAGCAGCTTTCCGGGGGGGAGGCATGCATTCTTTCATTCGTTCGTCACATCCCTCCAGTCCCACTCAGCACACCCCGCTGGATTAGCCTTGAAGCGTCTAGCTACATGCACAGAGGCCCCCCCATGCACAATCATGGGCCTGGTTCAAAAGAGCAAAGGTGGACCCCCCAGCAAAGAGTGGGACCTCTGCTAGCAGATATAAAGGAGGGGCAGGCAGAGGCGTCTACCTTGCTGCATGAGAGCTCCAACTCCGAACCAGAAACTATTTAGCAGGGTGAAATTGTTTTCCACTACATCCGAGTCGGGGTTGCACGGGTGGGGGTTATACCACTCGTAGGGACTAAACCTGCGACAGGTAACAGAGAACACACACACACAGGTTTACTGCAGATGCACGAGATACCCAGAGAGGTTTCCTACCTGGGGAGACAAGGAGACAAAACCAGAGTTAGTTAGTCGTCACAAATCAATCAGTGCAAGTCTGCCTCTCTGCCCATCCCCTGGATTAGTATGTTGCTAATTGGATGAGGACATTAGGAGTTTAGTACATGAATTGTGACAGCGTTGATTAGGATTTTGGTGCTCCAAATGCCATTATTCAAGCTAAAGCTGAAACCAAAATGCCTGCTCATCTGGATTTCTCTTGTGTATTTTTCCCACATTATTAGCGCGCAGTGGTCGGGGGAGGGGGCAGGAATTAGCACCACTCATAATCCAAAAGTGGCTCCTCGTGTGGGCGTGCTCATATCAAAAGCAATTCCCTCAGTAATTTAATCGATGGCTTCTGAAAATAACTCCATTGTCAGCCGAGAAAAGAACTAATAATCCTTATAATCTTGGAGGAGCATTAATATTCAGCAGATCAAACGGTTCATTCCCATCATGCCCACGCCAGCCTCTCGCTCAGCGCACTCCTCAAGCAGAGAGATTTCTCATTTATTCATGTTAAATAAAAGTGACATTACATTAGTAAAGGTTGATTGGTCTACAATTAAGCATCCTGACCTGATTTGGTTTGTGGCAGAGCAGCGGCGGGGACCGGGGGCCCCCATCTTGACTCAAGCTGTTTAACAGACACCAGGGTTTGACTAATCAAATTGAAATGCATAATGTAGACTTGTCCCAGTGCAGCTTTTTCTTTTTTTTTTTTCCTTTCTCACAGTGAGCTGGAAGTCAAAAAATAATAACCTGCAGTGGAGGTACGGTCTGCACGGAGGGAAGCGGGGCTGGAAGTGATAGGACGATGCGTGTCGAGCTTTTAATCCACTGTCCTCTGGGCGGAATGGAGTAGTGCCGGGTGAGTACTGTAATACCACACTTTATATGAAGATGTATGGCGATATCGATGAAATGACAGCATCATAACTGCACCTTGTCATTGACTAATGGGCTTTGCCATTATAATGTGGTTAGCGGTGGCGTGCCTTTCCCCCCTACAACACTCGGGAGGATATTGCAGAGTGTAGCTGAAGGACCTCTGAGCGTCGCCCTGATTTGTGCTTTCAGAGAATCCTTGGCCTTAAATCAATCTGTCCGCTCACTCAATTCCACTCCAGATCTGCTTGCTTGTCAATTTGCCATGCCAGATTGAGTTGGGTTGAACTGTGACCTTGCAGTAGTGAGCGTGCGTGTGACCACCCCTCCCCCTCCCCCGCTCCGTGGCTCTCCAAGTGAATCTGGCCGGTCCGATCACGCCACGAAAAGCCAATTACCGCGCGCCATGAACATGGATGAGCCCAGTTGTCACCGTGCGGCGGCGTTGTGGGCGTGGCTGTGCGGACGGCCGGCGAACGCTAAACCGCCGCAGCTTACAGGAGACGACGCCGCTTAACCCGCCTCGCCGCGCGGCGCCACCGCGCCCGCTCGCTGCCTTTTTGATCCAATTACACTGCCCTTACATTATCTCAGGTCATCTGTGCTGGAGAGGGAGGGAGTTTGAGCAAGGTCAGTGCAGAGATAAGCAACAACAGAGAACGGGGAGGAATTCACCAGCGGCACAGAAACAATGTGAGGCTTTTATCTGCGTCTGGAGGGCAGGGTCATCCCGCACAAAACTCCAGGGATGATCGTGGCGATAACGCCAATGTCAGGGGAGAGAAATCCCCGGCGTTCTGTCACTGCCTGCATGAGGCCCGCCGCCGTCACAGCAGAGCCGCGGATCACCACTCAAACAAAGAGTGTGAAAGTTCCTATTTAATGAAAGATGACACAACTGGTTCATGTTGAATTTTCCTATACGTAGATAGAACATTAGGGCCGTTTCAAACTCTCCACATACTGTGTATGGCTGCACATTTCTCCATCGTTCTTCTATGGCTATTATGACTTTTTTTTTTAATAGTTGTTAGTTTGGGACATAGAAACATTCTCTGCAGTGGAGCACACCTGACTGCTTTGTGACAGATTGGATTAGAGGTATTCGATGGCTTTTGTCTGCTCTGTTGGTGAAGTATCATGAGGTGACGAATCATTGACCTCTCCTTGTGATGATCACTGATCATGAGAGAGAAGGGTGAGTATAGGAGGTAGAACCTCGCGGGACGTTGCAGCCTGTGGCCACAGACCATCGCAGGGTTTAGGATTCAATCCCCCACGTCAAGGTATCAGACATCAAACGACTCACAATAGAAGTGCAGTGCCTTGTACAGCAGGTGTGTGAGTGTGTGAGGAATGGGTGAGCGCTATAAAACAACTTATACCCAGTGCAATGTTGCAGACAATAGGAATTTGAGGTCAGCGACTGTCGTTTCTGATCCATGACAGAACACATGGAATAGATGAATGCATCTATCCAACCATGCGTGTACTGTATGTCCTACAGTCAGGTGTGATTAGTGGCCCATTTATACTTCTACACAAAGGCGAGTGCACTGTGGACCAGCTAACATTGGTTCCACATGCAGGAATAGATTAGATTCAGTTATTGAAGAGCTGTGAGCTCAGCCAGTGGATTCAGAGAAGTTCTGCCGTCACGCTTTGTAAAGCTGACATTTCTTTTGTTTGCTTCCAAACACCTTCACTGAATTCCACACAGGTTGTAGAATAACTCTTGTTTTGTTTCCTCCAGCAGGACAACCATCTGGCCACAGTGTGTGTTGCCGTTCTCACATTCTACTTGATATCTGTAGACTTTGCCTTTAATATGAGCACCGAGGACAGAGTGACACAGAGGAAAGTCTGCGCACCACAATGTAGTGTCATTTTGGAATAAAATCTTGTTGAATAAATTGTGTTTTGAGAAAGATGAGGCGTTTTGTGATCGAGAGCTTCCTGTTGCTCACAAACTCTCCAAAGCAGAGGAAACTTTTCTTCTGTTTTTACCAAAAAGTGTGACGACGGTGAAGCTGCTGTGTGAGTTTTGCTGTATGCATGTGTTCACCTGCACCGAAAGCAGCCGCAGCCGCAGCAGCAGCGGTGCTGCGGCTGCATTAAAGCCTCCAGCGGCGCTGCTGTCAGTGCAGCAGGTGGAGCAATCAGGCGCCAACGCTGCTGCCGTGTGAACGTCGGTGCTGCGCTGCAGTATCAGCCGAGCTCACTCTCATACAAACGGCCAGTCACACAGTAACGGCACAAACACAAGCACACATTGAGCAAATGTGTAATGCGTACACACACGTAGTAAACACTGACGGGCTGGGTTTTCTAGACTCTTGCTAATGTTTGGTCTCACAAACTGCTGAAATGTCTTAAAACAAGCCGGTGAAGAGGAGGTGAGGAAGATCCATCTGCTTGACATGAAGGGCAGACCATTTCTATCTATTATGTGGAAAACAAGACCATTTCTATCTATTATGTGGAAAACAAGACGATTTCTATCTATTATATGGAAAACAAGACCCACAAATGTTCAATTTGTGTTGTTTTATGCAGAAAATATCAAGCTAATACATGCAGCATTCTTAGTCTCACCAGGGTTAAGCAGCAGTGCGGCTAAAATAACGCTAGTACAACTAAAACTAATGCTAAATAAAGGCAGCAAGCACTAAAAGCTGTAATAAATATTCTCCAGCTCCACAAGGCTGCACAGACAACAACGAATGAAACAGACTGAAACGATAAAAAAACAAGTTTTTTTTCATCAAAAACAAGTTTTTTTTTGTAACTCATTTATAAATGTATGAACGAGGGTTGTTGCTTTCTGGTCAGAGCATGAAAAGAGGATAAAAGAAGATTTCGTGGTTGTTAGTGTAATGGAGAGGATTAAGTTTTTACAATAAGATTTTTGGGAAAAACCACAAGCGAACCACGAGACAATATTTTTAAACGAGCAACTTGTTATTGCTGCGCAGGCTTGGCTTTGGTTTAGTGGTTTAGTGGTTTAGTGGAAGCCTGGGTGGAGATGACGCCTCGTGTCCCGACGTTCACAGGTTCAAACCCCAATGCTTAGAAATCTAAAAGCCCTGCGGTCCCAGTCTGAGGGTTCAAGGTGAAACGTGAGGAAAAGTGACTATAACTAACACTAATAACCTGCGTCAGTTCAGAAACACACGAACAAAGAAACTGGAAGGTTCAGTGGGGAAATGATTTGTGTTGGTTGGAACTAAACTATCCATCAAAATAAAATCATACTAGTTTGTATTTAATGTTCGATACTGAATAAAAGCAACGTGGGTCATTATTCCCTGTGACTGAGTCACGGTGGATTATCACGCGGAGCTACAATCGTGTGTTTTTGTGTCGTAAAAGGATGAGATGGATCCTCCACATCTTCTGTTCACAACTCGATTACTGTGATTTCATGAAAGCTGGTGAGACCGTGGGACTGAACGCCACAGCGGAACACATGCACCGGCGTGTCTGGGAGGGAAGAGGGGTTCCAGTGGGGAGGGGGGAATTTATCCAACTTACCCAAACTGTGTGCTACTGAGTGCAGAACGGTGCATATTCTGAGCCAACTTAGATGACAGTTGTTGCTTTTTGAAATTCTCTTGTGTGATCATATCGCCAGTAACATCGGAAGAAAAACACATTGCGTTAACGGTAAAACCGTCGGGTCTCCCCAAGAGTTTTAGCGTTAACGTGAACTTCTCTTTCTCGTTCTGCTTCACCGTGCTTCAAACCAGCGGCCGAACGTAAAGCTGCTCGGACTCGGTCCTCGGTCCGGCTGCTTCTCAAGGCAGCTCCAGCTCCGCTCTGCAGCGCCACTCACTTTCCTGAATTAAGATTTATTTTGAGTTAGCAGTCGCAGTCAGTCGAAAGTTTCTTCAAACCAGAATAGCCCACAAGGGGGCGCACCCCGACACGGGAGATCTACATTTTGCTCCCGTGTCAAGCTCCATAGATCAGAGTTCTTCACCCTCTGGTGTTTCCTCCAGATCGTCAGCTGAGCCGGGGGAAATTATCACATTTTATTCTAAAAATCATTTGCTCTCACAGCGACAGTGTGTTGCAGAGTAATCCTGTATAAATACTCTTCACCACTAGAGGGCAGCACAGAACTTTGCCGGTGAAATGTAAAGTGACAGACGTCAGTGTGGTTCATCTCCACCTCCTGCTACCATCTTGTATCAAAGTACTGTGTCAGTGACAGTGATGGAGAAGTTTTTGAAAACCAGGATCTCAGCTCTTCATCCATCAGGTCCAGGTTTCACACTGAGGGAGGCACTATTAAAAAAAGGATTTACTGGATTCCTGTTGATAAAACTTTGATGAGAAAGACTTTATATTGTTAATAGAGGCTGCAGAGTTTAACATTCTAACATTTTCAGGTGGAGGTGTGCCTCCAGATGTTTCCAAACAAAAAAGTGAGCCTCGGCTCAAAAAGGTTGAAAAACACTGGTATAGAGGAGGCTGGTATTTAATAACCCCACTGCTGGTCAAATTAGCGGCCAGCCGCTAACAGGACGAGTGTGAACTTTCCACCCCATGTGGTTTATAACTGCTTTTCATTTTAAATCTCTGGGCTGCGCTGCCCTGCAGAGTGAATGTTTGAAAATGGATCCACAGTCGTCTTTTTAAAAAAATAATTGTAATATTTCGTGTGAGCAAAGGACTGCTATGGTAGAGCAATGATTGACAGTCCCTTCGTCCAAACAACCACCCAACATCCATACCAGTTCAAATCTCACAGGTAATGTCGCACAAGAAAGTTGCAGGATGAAAAAAAGCTTTTTCAGAACCTCTTGTCTTTTTCTTTTTTTGCATCATTCATTCATCCATCCATTCGTTCTTCCTCTGGTGAGCTCCCAGCCAACTATCTGATTCCCAAATAAGAAAATAAAAAGTCAAACATTCTCTGAAAACTAAAAACAAGCACAGTGTGTTTGACCTCCGTACGTCCTGCTCAGGTTTGGTTCTTTGAACACATGCGATGCTTTTTCAAAATTCCTGTGGCAGAAGAGCAATGAGGGGACAGAAATGTCCGGCCGTACCAGAGCCACTTATATGGAAACGCTGCTGCAGTGTTATAACAGTGTAATAACTTTACCGGTGTTTTTTTTTTCAGGAGAACAATACAGAAGCAGTTTGGACGCTGGACAGTGTTTGAAGCAGCTCAGAGGCAGAAAACAGGGAGAATAATGATTGTAATTGGAGCCAGTGGAAGATAAAACCAGCAGGAAAAGTCAGACACAGTTTGAAGCAAGGTGAAGGAAGAAAGAGGGAAGAAAAGACGGCAGGAGCTCTGAGACACTGGAGACAGTGAGGGGAAGGCGGGGGGGCAGCCGTCCACACACACACACACACACACACACGCACACGCACACGCACACACACACACACACACACACACACGCACACACACACACACACACGCACACACACACACACACACGCACACACACACAAACCCAAAACGGCTGATCGGTCTGCAACATCTCCATCTTGTGTTTTCATGAAACTTGATAAAAGTGACCAGATGCGTGTGTGTGTGTGTGTGTGTGTGTGTGTGTGTGTGTGTGTGTGTGTGTGTGTGTGTGTGTGTGTGTGTGACCCCTTGTGGTGCGAGTTCACGATGAGTCTGAGCTTCAGCACATGAGCATTGATTAGCGGCTGCACTGTCAGTGAGTCGGGGGCTTTGACTGTACGAGGGGGAGCTGTAATCACGGAGATGAGGCCGTTTGTTAGTCGGATGGGCGAGGCTGAGTGATGGCAGTGTGTGTGTGTGTGTGTGTGTGTGTGTGTGTGTGTGTGTGTGTGTGTGTGTGTGTGTGTGAGCTGTGATCGCTGAGGAGCGACATGTTACCTGGCTATGACAAACAGCACACAACTGACACCCAAGTAAGCCAGCAGAATATACATCCAGATATCGGGCGAGAGGGGGTTGAGGAAGGAGAAGACCCCAGGGTTGGTCCCGTTGGGCTTGCGGTACAGTATACTTATACCCAGCGTCATGAAGGGCTTGGAGAAGTCGATAACCTTCTCCCGCACGTATGTGATGGCGAGAGGAGCCACTGCCAGATCAGCTCTCTGTCAACAGCAAACATAAAAGAGAAGAGCGAGAGGCCGTAAGTTACAGGCACAGGAAGCATTTAGAGGCAATCGAATTAAGAGAACAGGGTCTTTACACACTACAGTCTGTCCCAGGGCACTTAGCGAGACGTTTAATGTACTCCTGCTCTTTCTCTACCCACGGCCATGCAATTCACCTTCTTCCTCTCCCAACTTAAATCAAAGCGTATAATTCCCTGCTTCCTGCTTCCTGTTGTTGTCAGGCCCGGGACAGCGCAGGAATAAACATGTGCAGAAACAACAATATCAAGGAAAAGCTTTTTTTTGTTTGTTTTTTTCATTTATACACATAAACTCAGTTTCCCACTGTTTATGACCACATACATATATTTCTAGCTTGCTGTGTACTCTATTATGATGGTCTCTTGGTAACACATTTACAATATGAGTACATGCTGATACAATGAGATATTTTCAGGAACATGATGTGTCTCCAGCGTTATAGCAGAGGATGGTTGAAGCCAGTCTAAGTGACGAGGAAACTCAGGAAATATCAATCAGACACAACGAGCAGAAGACGTCACGTTGCAGTGGACATTTCCAGGGACGCACCGCCAGATGTGTCCTGATGTGTCTCAGTAATGTTTCCGTTCATCATCACAGGAAACACAGGAAGCGTCTCTGAACGGCTGCAGGTCACCGCTGATCCTTCACTGTGAGTCCCAGAATCCTCCTTTCTCCTCCTCCTTTGGGTTTCTCCTTCCTTCATCTTCCACCATCTTCTGAAGCCTGGTCCACCAGAGTCCAGCCTCCCGAGACCCCGGTCCACCAGAGTCCAGCCTCCCGAGACCCCGGTCCACCAGAGTCCAGCCTCCCGAGACCCCGGTCCACCAGAGTCCAGCCTCCCGAGACCCCGGTCCACCAGAGTCCAGCCTCCCGAGGCCCCGGTCCACAGGAGTCCAGCCTCCCGAGACCCCGGTCCACCAGAGTCCAGCCTCCCGAGACCCCGGTCCACCAGAGTCCAGCCTCCCGAGGCCCCGGTCCACAGGAGTCCAGCCTCCCGAGACCCCGGTCCACCAGAGTCCAGCCTCCCGAGACCCCGGTCCACCAGAGTCCAGCCTCCCGAGGCCCCGGTCCACAGGAGTCCAGCCTCCCGAGACCCCGGTCCACCAGAGTCCAGCCTCCCGAGACCCCGGTCCACCAGAGTCCAGCCTCCCGAGGCCCCGGTCCACAGGAGTCCAGCCTCCCGAGACCCCGGTCCACCAGAGTCTCACTAAGAAGCAGGGAAACCAACGACCAGTGTCTTCCCTCGCTGGACGACTGAGTCCTTCAGCCACGACGACGCCAGCCTCTCGGTCACAACAGCCAATCACAGGACTGATCAAGAGCAGGAGGAGGAAGACGAGTGTGTGTGAGATGAGGAAGACTTGACCCCTCATGGGCGCCGCGTCTAATGAGGTCAGGAATCGACGAGCGGCGCCGCTGCAGCCAAGGATGTTTTTCTGCCCCTGCAGTTTATCCTAACTGGGACTTTGTTGGGTGTAATGATGTACACTGTGAGCAGACTGTGTGTGTGTGTGTGTGTGTGTGTGTGTGTGTGTGTGTTTTTAATAAGCTCTGTGGGGGAAAACAACTCACGACAGAACCTCTGCTCTCCTCGCATCACTGTACTCTCAAATTGCGTCGGTTGTTCCTTCCCCTGTTTCCTCTCTTCCCTCGTCGGAGCTGCATCCTTATGTAATCCTCCTCATTACGTCTCATTCTTGGACATTTCCGATGGAGAGTTTTGACCGATAATTGAGCAAAGCAGGTTTGGGGAAGCCGTGAAAGCGCCTCGGCGCAGACGACCGTACAGAGGGGAAGAGAGCGAGTCAGAGCAAGCAGCCACTCTTGATATGAACTCGGCTGCTTTCACATAATAATTCTCATTACGCATTTTGGAAATGAGTTGAAAAGCTCCAGCTTTACTGTGGTAACCGACATCCTTGTTTCTAATGCACTTTCTCCATCGAGCCTGGTTGGATACGTTTCCAGGGTTGACAGTGTGAACACTGCAGTGGAAGCTGCACCGCGCTTTGTTTGAACTTCAGTCTTCTTTATGAAAACTCAAGACTGAGTTATGGAAACAGTTCTCCTGCACATGCATGAGAACATGAACGGTGACAACGGTGGTGGCCTCCAGACTCCCAGGTCACATTCTACAGGAACTTGGTACTTTTATTTTGACAGCCACCATCACAACAATCCAACTGAGGGGTCTGTCCACTAGAACGTCTGTGTTCTCCGTGTTCATGTTCAGGGCCTGTTGTTCTCCGTTTCCACGTCTGTGTGAAGTTTCATTACAAAAACTTTGATTTTCCCTTGAATCATTGTGTCGTGAGTTTCAGAAAGCGAAGACGTCCTCCGGTCCCCGACTGCAGCCAAAGGTCGGACCTCACCTTTAACAGTCACCTGCTTCACGCCACACGACTCGTGAATTCACAGCTCAGCTTGAAACTCAACAACCCTTGTACAAGTCGTGTGTGGAGAAAAGATAGAATTAAAATATTCTGGCATGGAGACTGAAGACCACTTTATACTGAGTGCTCTGCTAATGCAGGAGTGTGCTGCAGTCCCACAGAGTAGCAGCACATAGAAGAGCCGCTCACAGCTGCAAACCATTTACAGGGACTAAATTAAAAAGAGAGCAAGAGGCTGACGGAAAGCAACACTCAATATCTTTCTGCTGGTTAAAGTGCCCCTGCAATAATCCCACAGATGCATTCAACTGGGCGCCGGCGCTGTGGGAGAAGCTCGGCCACATCTTGTCCACCAGGAACGCTGTTATTATGTTGTCTGTTCACAAACAACAAGCTAAACAGTGGGTAGGAGTTACAGCTTTCACGTTTTGACCATTTGTCTCAGCCTGTTTGAGCCGCGATTCACAGCGATGAAATGACCGGGCCTCAGAAAGTTATCACTAAAAAATAGTACTAATATTTACCAGTCAAAAGTGCCATAATTCCCGTTAAATGTAAAGTAAAAAGAGTCTCTTTGCTGTGGTGCAAATGCAGCGTATACATCGTATATTAAATGACTCCAATCTCAACATAAAGTCAATTTTAATGAAACCTTCTGGTGGAAATCCAGTGAAACGTCTCCTGAAGCTGTTGCATTGTGGGAGTTTTCCCGGCCTGACAGGCCTGAGGCTGATTGATAACAAGCAGGAGACCTCCGCTCAGCCCCGGCGTGTTGCGTCACAGAAAGAAAATCAATGTTTTCAATTTGTACTATTTGCTGGTGGTTTGGCCGGATTGTGGTCCGCCGGCCTCACGTCTGAAACCCCTGATGGAAACACTGAAACACAACAGTCTTCATCATAAACCTGCTGTTTTATCATGTTGGACCACAACCTGACACTAAAACGTGCATTTCTATAGATTCCAGCATTAATAGTTACTACTGTTGACTTTGTAAATGTATATATCATCACCAATTTGTCAGATTTATATATGAATGAGACTTTATTGGACTTTCATCATAAATATTTGATGTTTTCTGCATTAAAAAAAAAAAAAATCAAATATGTTCAAAATGTGGAATTGCTGGTTATTTTCTGTAAAGGTGCAGAGAAAGGACTGTTGTGTTTGGTGCCATAGGAACGGAATTGAATTGAATTAAATGAGGATTTGTACTGTAGACAGTCAGTCACATGACAAAGCAGCTGCCATTCACTTCAGTGTCTCTGTGCTGTGCTACATGCTAACCTGCCGCCACTGAAAGGCTGTCAATAAACAAGACTGTACACTGAATATCCACTCGTCCTCGTCTCACGGCTGAGTGAAGCCGGTTTCCTCCGCCGTGGCTCTGCACATGTGCAGAAGCGTCTCCAGCCAGGTCACACTGACGGTGAGAATAAAAGTGGTTTTCTGTAAGACGTGCATGTTGGGAGCAGGTCAGCGACGCCTTTTATACTCTGGGAACATCAAAGAAGCCCTTTAATGTTTTACAGACAAGTGTTCCTCCTGCGCCTGACATGAAGAGTTGATCAGCCAGAA
>NC_137657.1:29589530-29597030 GCF_963422515.1 Blennius ocellaris | reverse complement strand
GAGCCGTGTTGACCCCGGTCCACGTCGCCCCTGAACCGGTGTCACAGTGCGACCAGCGCGTTCAGACGCTTCTGGTGATCCATCGTCTGCGACAGTCTGCAGTGTGCAGCGTGGTTTGTTATTACAGTTGAGAATAAAACAGCAAACGTCTTTAAACTGCCAGCTATAAATGTATTTCCATGTTGTGTAAATTCAACAGCCTTGATATATCGACTTGAACCAGGAGCCTGTATGTGTGACGATGAGATCTTTCTTCTTGTTATTAGGAGTTGGGATTTCCCAGCTCATTAAACGCACCGTCATGATTTACCGTATCTATCGGAGCGTTTCCTCTCTGTGTCTCTTCGCTGCCATGTTAACTGGAGGAACAACTGTTGCAGCATGTCGAGCACAAAGAAGCCATTGTGAGCCCATTAGCCACTTGTGACCTCTGACCTCCCGTCAACGGGGGACGGCGCTAATTATCATAAACAGTCGCTGGGCACGTAAACAAAGAGCACCTCTCACTGGAGCAGCCGGCAATACCTGCCTTTTCTTTGTGGACATTACAAAAGCTCTTATCTTCTATCTGTGGAACTGGAAATGCTAATTTCCTCTTTTCACACATTTCACAAAGTACTGTGCCTGACAGCTTCCTTTCACATGTACTTTGGGAGTTTCGGTTAAATGGCGCGTTACGGAAAGAGTTTGATTCACGCTATACTTCCCCAAAATGTGATTATTTGTCAGTCATTCCTCATTGAAATGATGCAATAATCCTTGCAATATGTGTGTTTGGCGAGCTTCAGCCGGCTGTCCAGCAGAGACGTTAACTAATTGGCTCCTTTAATGAATTTAAGCTTCAAAAGGAGACTCGGCGAAAAAGAATATTTAATGGGCTGGTTTGATTTGAGCAGCGCTGATCTGTGGCTGTTCTTCACATGCTGTCCGGCCCCAATAATCACATTAGCGCACACTGAAACACTAAACATGACACGTGGCGACCAATGAGACTGCAGACAGCACGTTGTGGCTGATGCAGTGTGAGTGCAACACAACATGGTCATAAACAGACTGATGAGAAGATGTACACATGTCGGACAGCGTCGCCAGTCTACTGCTACACTTCTATGTGCTCCATCTCTTCTTCTGTGCTTCTGCTGTGTTTGGTGGGCACAGCGCCCCTAAAGGCCTGACATGTGTACTGCAGGCCTGGAGCCTCGTGTTGAGTCGTGTTCAGAGTGACTTGTGGACGGAGTTTAGTTTTGAGAACCTCGGGGAGAAAACAGATGGTTTGGGCTCGTGTGGATGAGGCTTTAGTCTCTCAGCAGAAACTAGGTGAAGTTGGGTGAAGAGGTTTGTAGAAAACATCCCTGTGGAAGATGCATTCGCTTTGCATTTTGTTACAAACTTGTTAGAGAGACAATTGTGTACTAAGGCCTGTGAAAAGGGGCGGGGCTTGTGGGGAAGAGGAGGAAGACATTTAGATCATTTTACAATAAGCTCATTCCTGACGTGTTACAATATCATTATTTGATATCAAAAGTAAACGTATATTGTGACGGCCCCAATTCACATCTATAGCCTACATGTCACAGAATCTGTGGGCGCGTTGCACTCAGCACAGATATTGCTTCTGGTCAAATGAAAATGGAAGGGATTATAAATCACCACATCTTTCCCAGAAAGAAGCTGAAAACTGCTCGATTCTCAGATTCTCATTCTGACATCAAAGGACACAGTAAATGTTGCACTTGTTGATTTCCAGTGCGTTAAACGTGTTTCTGAAGTCTTCCCGTGTGGCTCCATGATATTCTACAGCACACACTCATACACTGCCTCCTGAACACTGCGAGGCCGTCGTGAACATTCACCAGTGAAACCTGACTCCTCTGTCTGATGCAGTCTCTACACACCTTCCTGAATCTCCTGCAGTACTTTGACTGAAAGAGCCAAGTTTTCTTACAATTATTGAATCAGAGAAGTGTGTGACATGTTTGACAGTTGTTCCAAAGCTGCTGGGCAGAAAGCGAAGAGGTGCAGAACATGTTGATTTGCAATGAGGACAACATGTTTGTAACTCACGTTCCAATGCTGCGGCTCATTTAGAGAGATTCTAAAGGATTCAACTTGAACTTTATGCTAATATTATGCAGTTAAATGTTCGAAAGAAAGTCCGTGGAAACAAAATATCTTGAACTTCTAGTTTTTCCATGTAAACATGGTGGAAAAGAATTAAATAAGTTGTTTTTTGCTACACATTGCCTATAAAGCAACTTTTCAGTATACCCAGACACACCTCCTCCCCCTGTGTCTCCTGCAGACGGAGGATGTGCATCTTTAATTAAAGAGAGGGAGTGAGGGAGAGCAGCCGAGATCTGAGTAAAGCAAACCTAATTAAAGCTACAGCACATCCACGCCTCTCGGCAGACTCTCTTAAACACAAATCCAGGCCTATTCTTCGCCAACAGATTAGAAACAATAGATTTAGTGTCTGGCTGAAAACAAACGATGCCGCCTCATTTGAATCATTTTTAAACATTTACTTTAGTGCCATTGATTCCGTGCAGCGCAGCGATGCAGCCGAGTTGTGTCGGCGCTCCCTGGGTGGATCACACACTGAAGAAATTAAGCAAGTCTTGGAATCGTAATTCATAACAGACATTGACTGGAGCGGTCCGACGGACTTTCAGGTGGTGGAATGACACTTGTAGTACTTTGACGAGAACTGGGGTCATAATCTTGTGACAAACTGGCAGATTTTAGGCAGAAAATGGAGAAATCTGTATGGATTTAGTCAATTTTCACTGTATGACAAAATTAATAACATATAAAGTGCAGTGGTGAGCGCTCATCTTTAAAATAAAAAAATAAAAGTTCAATCCCATACGGGGGGCTTTTGACAGGTTCTTCCGGTGGTAAATTTGGCTTCTTTACACAATGAAAAGATCACGTCTCACTGTGTTTGTTCCTTCAAGTGATGGAAATGAGGATTTTCAGATGGGATGATTTGTGGGAACAACAAAATGTGTGACATGAAGAACACAAGCCACCAAAAAAGGACGAATCTGACAACCTGAACATCAAAGTAGAATGAGATCAAGTCACGGTCTGTAAATGTAAAATGAACAACTTATTTTCAATCCAATACCTCAACAATAATTATGAGAAAAGTGGCTATTGTTTAAAAAAAACATGTCATCCTCCAGTAACATGTACAAGCATACTCTCGGAAAAATCCAGAAAAGTGTTTAAGTGCCAGAAAACTTCAGATCAATTTTTTAAAGAGTTACCAAGTGAAGAGAAGTGATGCAGAAACAGTGGAATGTTCTGTAACGCAGAGCAGAGGAGAGCTCAGCCTCCTGTACCAGACTTCGCCCAGTGGAGAATATAAATGATAAATAATGAAGTGGTGATGAAGACGCTGACGGGCAGGATCCTCGTCCAGAGGTCTCGTCTATTGACTGAGTGTCTGACGGAGGAGCTGGAAACTGTTCTGGCTCGGGGCTGGAACCACTTCCTGTCAAACCACGTGTGCACTCAGTGTGCTGCTGTGCTTGAACGCCTCGTCCCGCCGTGGGGGGGCGGCGCCTTGCTCTCTGACAGTGGTGCAGCAGGGTCCAGCTCCACACCGCCTGGGCTCCACACTACCTGGGCTCCACACCGCCTGGGCTCCACACTACCTCAGCTCCACACCGCCTGAACTCCACACCGCCTGGACTCCACACCGCCTGGGCTCCACACCGCCTGAACTCCACACCGCCTGGGCTCCACACCGCCTGGGCTCCACACCGCCTGAACTCCACACCGCCTGGGCTCCACACCGCCTGGGCTCCACACCGCCTGAACTCCACACCGCCTGGGCTCCACACCGCCTGAACTCCACACCGCCTGAACTCCACACCGCCTGGGCTCCACACCGCCTGAACTCCACACCGCCTGGGCTCCACACCGCCTGGGCTCCACACCGCCTGAACTCCACACCGCCTGGGCTCCACACTACCTGGGCTCCACACCGCCTGGGCTCCACACTACCTGGGCTCCACACCGCCTGGGCTCCACACTACCTCAGCTCCACACCGCCTGAACTCCACACCGCCTGGACTCCACACCGCCTGAACTCCACACCGCCTGAACTCCACACCGCCTGGGCTCCACACCGCCTGGGCTCCACACCGCCTGAACTCCACACCACCTGGGCTCCACACCGCCTGGGCTCCACACTACCTGGGCTCCACACCGCCTGGGCTCCACACTACCTGGGCTCCACACCGCCTGGGCTCCACACTACCTGGGCTCCACACCGCCTGGGCTCCACACTACCTCAGCTCCACACCGCCTGAACTCCACACCGCCTGGACTCCACACCGCCTGAACTCCACACCGCCTGGGCTCCACACCGCCTGGGCTCCACACCGCCTGAACTCCACACCGCCTGGGCTCCACACCGCCTGGGCTCCACACCGCCTGAACTCCACACCGCCTGAACTCCACACCACCTGGGCTCCACACCGCCTGGGCTCCACACTACCTGGGCTCCACACCGCCTGGGCTCCACACTACCTGGGCTCCACACCGCCTGGGCTCCACACTACCTGGGCTCCACACCGCCTGGGCTCCACACTACCTCAGCTCCACACCGCCTGAACTCCACACCGCCTGGACTCCACACCGCCTGGACTCCACACCGCCTGGACTCCACACCGCCTGAACTCCACACCGCCTGGACTCCACACCGCCTGGGCTCCACACCGCCTGAACTCCACACCGCCTGGGCTCCACACCGCCTGGGCTCCACACCGCCTGAACTCCACACCGCCTGAACTCCACACCGCCTGGGCTCCACACCGCCTGAACTCCACACCGCCTGGGCTCCACACCGCCTGGGCTCCACACCGCCTGGGCTCCACACCGCCTGGGCTCCACACCGCCTGAACTCCACACCGCCTGAACTCCACACCGCCTGAACTCCACACCGCCTGGGCTCCACACCGCCTGGGCTCCACACCGCCTGGGCTCCACACTACCTCAGCTCCACACCGCCTGGGCTCCACACCGCCTGGGCTCCACACTACCTCAGCTCCACACCGCCTGGGCTCCACACTACCTGAGCTCCTTGAACACTGCTGGTTTAAGTAAAACAAGGAAATGCAACATATCGGTAGATTTGATTCTGTGCCAACTTTTTGGAAAGCGTGGCGACTTGAGTGACGTGAGAGACGCTCTGGTATTTGGACGGCAGTGGAACAATGTCTGCATGAAGGTCATCAAGAAGATTTACATCCTGTTCTGCATTCATAGTTAATGTGATATTATCATTCTGTTCCATTATTGTTAATGCCCAGCAGATGATCGGCTGCACCGGCTCCTGGAGACATATTAGAAAAATGAGATGCATTACGCAGCAGATAATCGCCAGGATGTGTTACGCTAACAACATATGTTTGATAGCGCGGCATTTAGCTTAATGATGCTTTACAGTAGTTATTTGTCACTACTAGCCAGTAATTATTGCAACTGGTCTGGTTCATTCATTATTTTCCCACATCTGTCTCTCGCTGAATGTGACAGGTTGTGAAGGCCGTGAGCTCTGGCGGCGGCGCTGCTGATTACTCGCCGCCACACGGGAATCAGAGCTGATCCCAGACAAAAGGTCACCGCACTATTCTCGCCAAATGACTGGTTCTACTGTCCTGCACATGAGGAATCCCAATAATGGATTGAGACGATCCAAAGGGGAAGCAAATCCATGATTAACCATGTTTCCAAATGATGAACCCAACGTGTGGCTGCTGGTTTTCTACAAGGAACACCTCTGCTGTGTGGCGATTGTAACTCAAACATCTCACATCTGATGGTTACATTAATAAAACTATCCCAGTGAGATTATACTCCGTTATCCTCGGCCTGTCGGACGTCTCTTCAGTCTCTAGTGGCTTCTGGACGTCTTTCAGTCAATTATGGCACAAGCTGAAAATGAATTGTTGTCTTGACACGACACATTTTCAGCACTGTACTAAAAATAAATGGGACATTAGGGCAAAAGAGGGGGTGGAATTTATTACAGAGACTGGGGTGGGGGGGTGGGGAGGTGGGGGGGGTGCTTTGTCTGCAATTTTGAATGTGAAATCATGACGAACAGGTAATAAAAATAGAGTGAAGCTAATATGGACTTCATGAAAAACACAAATATGTAGAACTTCATGCACCCATCATCTGTGGTACTGATCTAACCAACCTACTGTGGGTGACTCAGTCTCACACACTGAGACATGTGGAGCTTGGAGGACATGCTAACTCTACATGGAGAGGTCTATACTGCGTGACACATATATGTTGCAGTATCAGTATTTTTTGCTTCCTTTAGAATAATCTAACCAGTAGAAAGGTCCTGTTGTATCGGCTCATTTCCTGCAGAATGCATCTTCTCTAAAATAGTGTCATTTCAGTGAAAATAGTCTCTCCTCATGTGGAACCAGCTCCCAGGTTCCGCTAGGAGGCTGACACAGTCTCTACTTTTAAGTCTGGTTTGGTCTACAATAGCCTCCAGAAGAGTCTGGTTTGGTCTACAATAGCCTCCAGAAGAGTCTGGTTTGGTCTACAATAGCCTCCAGAAGAGTCTGGTTTGGTCTGGAATGATCTGTTTTCTCCTTGTGCTGTTTGGCCTTCTCCAGAATAGCCTCATATTCCATCGTATCATCTTGTGTTGTGGAGAATAGACATGTTTAATTCAGTAATATCCTGATCTAGTGTCATCAAGTCGTCCAGGATAGTCTCGTCTTGTCCACATGGTTTTCAATCAGCTCTTCTGGCTGCGTTGACGTTCTGCTCTTCAAGTATGACGACTGTTCATTGAGTCTGTCGTAGTGAAATGTCATATTTAGTATTTCAGAAGAGTGGATCTGCTGCAGTGACGAATGAAACACTGGTTGTTCCTGCTCTTTGCTCTCTCCAAGACATTACACAGTATATTATCTGCAGCTCCAGCCATTAGCCTAAAGGTACTCCATTTCTACCGCAACATTATGGGAGCGATTTCCAAAGTAGATAAACTGTTGATAGGCCAAGATCTCCACTGTAATTACATCATGTTTTATAGTACATAATCCCTGAGAAAATGATGAGAAGCGGGATGAAAGTGTGCATCAATCAAATGTAACAAACCCAATTATTGTCATCCCTCCCTCCGTTTCCTCGCCGCTCACAGCCACCGCACATCTCCCCATGACTCAGTCCTGATATGGCAATTACAGCTGCGGAGAGTCTTTGCTAATAACTGCAATCCAATCACTTCACAGCACGCGGAAGGAAAGAAGGCCCCGATAAATAATGACAACCCGCAATTTACTGGATATTGTTATTTTTATGCTTGCCTCCTCAATAACAGGATCATCAGTGACTTTCATTTAGCTTGTTTCTACCCCCCCCCATAGTGGCGAGGAGTGTGTATGCCCATTTGTCAGAGGAACAACATGTGTATGGATGTGATCACTAAAAAGAAGGAATAGAAGGATATCATTC